>NW_027495417.1:0-241122 GCF_021521415.1 Bidens hawaiensis | reverse complement strand
CACTACCCCACCATGTTAGAGCGGTTTTTCTAAACATGCTCGAAGCGAAATTTGTCATTTTCGCTTCGGGCACTCGCTGTATCAAAACACGTTCTCCATTGACTCGAACCATTGCAACAAGGTAGTCACACAGTTCGTACCCAAAAACTCGGTTGGGTTGGCACTAGTGAATTGTTTGTATGGGTATAATACGGGTTTGGGTTCAACGGGTGCAACAACGGGTGGAGGAGGTTGGGTAGCTTGGATTTGGGTTACAAGTTCGGGAATCACCGCGGCCACTTGCTTGATGATAAAAGTAGCCATACGTCGGTTGGAGTTCTTGCATGGATGACGGCTTACCGGAGGCATGCTAAAAAGATTATAAAGAACTGGAATAAGTTTGAGGTAAAAAGAAATGAATATGAGGGTGTATAAAAATAAAATAAGAAGTTTAAACTTTTTTGATTGTGAATCCTAGAGTTAGTAAGGAGGAGGTGTTAGTGTTAGATAAAATGTAAGTCTTCGTATATAAACAACAAAACCGAAAACAATCGTAAATGATTTTCTTGAGAGGTTAAAGCTTGAAATTTTGAGATTTTTGAGGTTTATAGAGTCTGAACTTGTACATGAACCACCATGATTTGATATTCCGAAACTAAAAAGTTTTATCAAACACCACGTTAGAGTCTAAACCTGTGCACGAACCACCGCGACTTTTTCTTCTTTTCGACTCGAATAACTATAATAACACAATAAATCGAGATACAATGTCATGTCAAAACACTAGTCCACGAACCATCATTGTTCTATTGTTTTGACACTGAAAATTAGGATGGCGACCGGAATGCTCGCATTCGACTACATAAAGTATTGACATGTATAACACGGTTTGTGGCCTAGAAAACGAGCACTATAATCCAACCATCCCAGTAAGTAAATCACCTTCGATTCTTGGAATTTTTTTGTCAAATGGTCGTTTTATAATGTCTCGTTTACTATGATGGCTACAAACCCGATGTAAACGCAACCTTTAAGGGATTTGAAACAATGGGATCCAAGTTAATCTTGTAATTCATAAAACACAATGAAAATCTACTTTTGCGTTTTAAGGTAAGGAATTCTTGGAAATACTATGAAAGTGTGTGTATGTGAATATTTGTGATATTGGTGAATTTTAAACAAGTATACAAATAACATGCGATATGAACAATCAAAATAGAGTAAACATGTATAAGCACACGTATAGGACCCTAAGCATAACAATACTAGGTCGTTACGTCTAACCACATATCCTATTGTCATGGCTATGATACCAATCTGTCACACCCCGACCAAAGGCGGCGAAACATGCCGAGGTGTAACGATTGCCCATAAGCACATGACATTAATTAAAGCGACAATATTTAACAAACTTATTTCATTTCACAACATCGAAAATGTCACATAACAAATATTCATAAAATAGTCATAACAATATCACAAAATATAGCAAATTAAATATTGTTCATTTTACTAATATCCTAAAGGTCTTGACAACGTTTTCTCCACAAGCTCGAGCCATTAAATAAAGCTTATCAACACCAAAGTTGGTGAGCAATTCAAAAGTTTGAGCATATAAGTATATAGTAAGAAAAGCCACAATCTTGTATACGAAACAATAAATAATAGCAATAACTTGGATAAAAAGATATCGTTAAACATATTAGCGACACCTAGCTATAAGGGGATGCCAAATAGTATAGGATTTTATAGTTATCGTTAATAAGCATACATTAACGACACCTTGCTATAAGGGGCTGCCGAATAGACTAGGATTTATAGTTCCACCAACCAAAAGCGATAAACACGTAGGCATATAATCATGTAAGCATAGAACACCAAATCGAGCAATTATTTAAGTAAAGTTTACAATAACGTTTGTGGTTTAAGACTCAAGTATAAAGCATTTAGTTTAAATATGTGAGAAATGCCACCCCCAAAACGAAAGATGGAAAATGGGGTATGAAAGTACTCACTTTCAAGTATAAAACTTGATCGGTAAAAGAAGGGAAATCGGATGGATGGAGTTTAACGAGCAAGGCCTAAATAAAAGTAAAAGCCTTGAATTAGAAAGGTTGTTTTAGGAAATTTTAAAATAAAAGATAGGAAATGTAAATAATTAAAGTTTAAGGTTTAAAATGTAACCATTTAAGAAGTTATAACAATAGTTCTTTAAAAATGTAAGTTTGCTCAAAAACCGGGTTAAAGTATCTAACCTTAATATTTACTCAACCTATGTTAAGTAATAAGGTTGGTAAAAATGTAAGAATGCAAGTCCCTTTAAAATAAAGATACTAAAACGGGTTTTAACGAGTGTTCGGGTTGTTGGTTCGGGTCTTGATAATTGGTCAAACCCAAAGTCAACATTCCAAAATATTAAATATTATGAGATAACTCATAAAATTTAGTAAGACTTAACCAAGTATGTAGTTCTATTGTTTTAGAACTAACAACGTCCGTTAAGCGATTGTTCGGTTTTGTCGGTCCAACTTTGTTATAAGGTGAAGTTGGATCCGACATTCCATGTACTTTAATAAAATATTTAAAATCAGTTTATAAATTATTTTTAAAGCAATATACAAGTCTTGATAGCTAAAAACACACTTGTGTGTCTTAAGCGAGTGAAAATCGGTTTAGTTCGGTTTGGTTCGGTTTCTATCTCACAATAAGTTCATAGATGGTTTTGTAAGTCCCGAATCTTGATCACTACAATATGATATCAACCAACATACGTTAAATATGCGGAAACTAGTTAACGTGGTGATTCAAGAATAATGATGAATAGTATGAATATGACAAGCACGTAATATGGTTTCAATGCATACGATTATATTATCAATCGTCAAATACATAAACCGATTCACACAGAATCTTAAGCTCTCTAAATGGTGGCTCTCCAAGTGTTCAACCTCTCTCAATGAACAACCCTAAACCCTATACATGTATTCTCTATATATAGGGAAGCTAACAATCAGGCCCAAAGTAAAGCCCACCGAAATCCCTTAGTGATCTCGGTTGACATACATAGCCCAACACTAAACCCAATAAACATATAACTAAGTACAAACCACCAAATATGGACACAAAAATCTCCCCCTTGGTTTGTAGCTGCGTTCTTGTTTACTTCACTTCAGACTAGCCTAACCGAAATCCATAGGGATTTCGGTGTTACACCAATTTAATTCTTCAACTCGTCTTCGTTTACATCACTTTAGTCTTAATCATGTCATGGCCTTTTGATATGCGTCAGTCTTACCAAATTATGACCCAACAATCTTGCCCTTAGACTGATGCTTTAAAGATCTTCAGAATATTTACTAGAACATAATCAGCAACTTCAATGATCAGCAACTTCAGCATCTGCATCCAATACTCTGCCATCTCCTCCTTTTTGATAGCATCATCCAATTTGAATCTCAGATACTTCATATTCTTCCGTTGCAAGAAATCAGTCTTGAAGGAACAATCAACTTTGATAGAAAGATCAACCATAATATTTTGAAAACAATTTAAATAAAACAAATAAGACAGACATATTTTTGTAATTTTTATTTTTCTGTTTTTTTTTTCTTTAGAAGACTTGAAATGAGATCATACCAGCTAAACCAACTATAACACATTAATCGAAATCATATTTCATTACATGAAGACATATTTTAAAAAGATTTCTTAGCACATTTATTTCGACAAGAGTAATCAAGAAGTAAAAATAAATAAAAGAACTAAAATAAAACTAAAAACAACAAATAAAACAAATTTAATCATCCGGACTTCTTGTAACTTAGCAAAATTAGGGATCAAATTTCAGTTTTGATAAAAACGCCGCCTTTTATGAAAAGATCCGAACATGGAATCATATCGTTTAAAGGGCTTTAACAAGGAATCATGTTCAACGTTATTATGATATAAAGAGACAGGTTGATAGCAGGTATAACATACTTAGCATGATTTTCATTGCATCAGTGATATGATTTAGGTTCAATTCGGCATAAAGCTTAGATGGACATCACTCATGGACCTGTGATGCCTCCTATCTCTTCTCAAAGCGTATTTGGCTTTCCCAAGATCACCCCAATTTGACTCCAACCCCCTAGTGCTTGATCAAAAGATTTTTATAGATAAACAAACAATAATTTAAGCTTTAAGGTTGAACGTTGGACTTAGTGCCAGTACACTAACAAGCCTTTCATTCGAGACATGACATGACTTACTTGTGTGCCCCCATCTATGTAGTTCTAGTTTGACCCTTTAAGCTTTTGAAATACCAAGTTTTTAACAGCACAAATTATATACATACTCATAATAAGTTTTTTTTTCATCTTTTCCCTTTTTTTATAATAATAAACATAATACATAATAGCACAATATTTTTGGTGATCAAAACACTAACGGGCTCGTGTATGACTGGGTAATTGCTTTTCTACCTATCATTCGGAGAGATGTATCTGGAGACATACACCTATCTTCAGAATGACTCGCCACATTAAGTTTAGCAAATTTAGTTTATATCACCTCAACTTTTACGTATCATGGAAAGCTACCATACAATATCAATGATTGTTCTAGAGCCTTTTAAGCTTAATAACTTCACCCGTTAGGCACACAAAAACAATTTATCTATCACTTTCCAAAGGTTGGATCAATTTTCATTTGAAAATGTTTTGAAGCTTCTAAAAAGCTGTTAACTGAATAAATATATCACTTCCCAACAAGTTATAGAAGACACACATGTTAAAAACTCAGTCACCCCGGTCACTCTTCAGTTTTCAGGTAAATGGCTATCCCGTATGACCACAAGTGGTTAACATGACCAAACACATATGAGAAAATGTGTCCCTCCAACTTGGAATTACCGACATAATTTTAAGTGAAAGAATTCAAAACACAAAAACACATCACAATCACCCCAGATGCTTTCAGTCTTTAGATAAATGGTTATCCTGTGAATCTACAAGTAGATCACCGGACCAAACTTATACAAGTATATGTTCTTCAAACTTGAGCAGCCGACATAATTTTAAGAGAGAGTGAAGTTTGAAAGACATTTATTATATATATATTTTTTAATAAGAACGCACGCACACTCTTTTTGAATTTTATTAATTTTCTCCCCCCTAAATTTGTGCAAAAACTTTGACCGAAAGGAAAACTTTTATGTACAAATTTAACCTCAAAAAGACTCAATCGTCGAAACATAGTATTTAATAAAAACTTTTATGAAGAAGTGTGATAGTCAGCCAACTGATGTACTATCATTTCTCATGCACGTTCAAGTCATTTTCTCATTTTTGGGAAACAAAATACACTATACTTGAAAAACTATACGTGAACATATTTTTGTATTTTTTTATAAAAATTTAAATAAAAATTTTTTAAAATCTTTTTGACTGATCAATCTTTCATACCAAGTTGATACGGTTACCTTTTATCTTCAAGACATCATCTATCCATTTGTGAGAATCTCCCATTTGGAATAAGCTTGTTTTGAGATTCTGCATCCTTGCGAGTTGAATGTCTGGAACAAACCTTTTAATATGCAATGTATTCCCTGATTTGTTCCTACACACTGAGAGAGCAGATTAAAAACGTTCTATCACCCTAAATTCCCGTCCAGGCAACAAATAATCCATTTTATGGTTAAAAGATTTAAAAATAATGGATATTTTCCCTGTCATGTGCCTGGAACAACCCATATAATAAACAAAGAGTTTGTGGTTGTTCCTACACGCATAGCGGGATCAGTTGGACATAGGAACCCAAGTCATAAATGTCTTGGGGTTCCCTTGAGCATTAACATATGTGACCTCTTGCCAACTCATATTTTTCCCATCTTTAACAGAATCATTTGTCATTACAGATTCTGTTTGCTGAGTTTTAAGTTTCCAAGTCTGTCTTGGTTTAGTGAAATTTGAAAGAATAGACTTTGGAGTGTAGCAATTCGAATTCGAACTCTTTGAACTCTCAACACTCTTTGATTTCTGAAAACTTATTTTTCTTTTAACAGTATCTAAATCATTTGAGTGCGAACCTGTCATATTAGCTTTGAATCCTTGAGTATCTGTGACCCGTTGTACAGATACTCGTGGTTTTCTAAAATAAGCATTTTGTTTAACCACTGGATTCGGTTGAAACCTATTACCTTTCACCTGAGGAGCTTGTCTATTAACAGCACGGTAGTGACACTCCTTTGCCAAATGCCCATCGTTCCCGCAGACGAAACACGCTTTCATCCTTCTTCTAATGTCAACGTAAGCACTAGCCTCATGTTGGAATTTCTTCTTATGAAAGGTTTTTCCATTCTTCTTGCCCCTTGGCACAGCCTTCTGATTTTGCTTGTAGTATGGAACATATAGACGATGAACACAATTTTTGGCTATATGTCCTGGTGTGCCACAGTGGTAACATGTTTGCCTCTTGATATAAGTAGCACCTGATGATTTATCAACACATGGAGATCCGCATGATCTATGAGGACAAAGCTGTCCTTGTTGTGCTGATTTCTTACGTGTCTTCCCTTTGTTGCCACAACTCTGTGAATTATTATTAGTACAATTTTGAGTTGTGTTGTCATCTGAGTTTGATGACACGTTAGAATGAGGTTCATTTTCACTAGCCTGAACCCCTTTACTATCAGAAGCAACATCATTTACTATATCTGCACATGAAGAAGAAGCATCAAAATTGTTCACACATTTAAAAACAGGCTTGATTTCCTCTAGGGATCCTGATCCAACAGTTTCAGATAGACCCTGTTTACCATACTTCATGTCTTTTATCTTTTCCTCATGTTCTTTGGTAACAGGGGTAGGGGCATAATTGTGGTTGTAAGGTGGGGGGAACGTGACTATATCCTATTCCCTGACCTTCATTTTCCTTCCACCACAATTGGTTTTCAATCATTGAGTTAACTACTTTACTAGAACCCTCGAATTTTTTAAAATCAAGTTCAGCCTTTTCAAACTTACTAGTTAGATTTAAGATTTCTAACTTGGAAGCTCCAATTTGCAGTTAACTCAACAATTTCTTGTTTGGCATCACGATGGTGACAGCTCTTTATGCTAAAATCAGACTTAAGTTTCTCAATGTCCTTATTAAGAGATTCAATTTTGTCTAAAAATCCCTTTTCATTTTTCTTAAGTTTGAAACTCTCTGATTTTATTCTTTCCATATCTCTACTTAGACTGTCATTATGAAGTTTATACATTTCTATTTTCTCACCACAATTTAAGGAACATGGTTTAAAAACGAGTTGTGAAGAATCCATTGAGTAATTAATCAGATTAAACTGACTTTCCCGCCAAAATTGCTCGAAAAAATATGATCACCAAAATTGTCAAGAAGAATGTCCCAGTCAAGAGAAGTGTCTAGGAAAAATTTCGACCAAGACAAATTTTTCCGAATTTCCCGCCAAAATTTCGCCGAAAATCACCCGAAAAAAAATGTTTTCGTTGAACTTTTCAAGGATGGATTTTTACTAATAAGGAGTATTCTGGAAAAATTTCATTCAAGAAATTTTTTTTTTTACTCCTTGGTCGAGAACTCAATGTTGACCGAAAACAAACTTTGACCGAGAATTCTGTTAGACCGAGAACTCTGTTTGGCCGAGAACATATTTCATAAAGACTTAACAGAAAACTGTTATTGACCGAGAACTGGACTTGACCAGAGTCTTTGACCGAGAACTGCGAGTTTGACCGAGAACCAATAATATTGGCCGAGAACAATCTTTTTCAACCGAAAACAACAAACTATGGCTGAAAACACTGAATATTCTTGGTTAATTAATGACCGAGAACCACTAATTTGAGCCGAGATCTGATTTGATTGAATAATATTGTAACCAACTGAAACCCGTAAATCAAGGATTCAAATTTTGTTTCTAAGTTAACCAAATCTCCACCAAAAATTGTTGTTTTTCTTCTTCTCCGATCAGAACCCGCCGGAAATTAACAGCACCACCAAAACTTGATATCTTGAATCCGTTGATATCACAATAACGAGCCTGAATTCGTCAAAGGCTCTGATATCAATTGTAAGTCCCGAATCTAGATCACTACAATATGATATCAACCAACACACGTTAAATATGCAGAAACTACTTAACGTGGTGATTCAAGAACAATGATGAATAGTATGAATATGACAAGCACGTAATATGGTTTCAATGCATACGATTATATTATCAATCGTCAAATACATAAACCGATTCACACAGAATCTTAAGCTCTCTAAATGGTGGCTCTCCAAGTGTTTAACCTCTCTCAGTGAACAACCCTAAACCCTATACATGTATTCTCTATATATAGGGAAGCTAACAATCAGGCCCAAAGTAAAGCCCACCGAAATCCCTTAGTGATCTCGGTTGACATACATAGCCCAACACTAAACCCAATAAACACATAACTAAGTACAAACCACCAAATATGGACCCAACAGGTTTCCACATGCCCATATATCAAAGAACTTGCATAATAATTTATAAGTAATGATACTTAAGTTTTACAACCAAAAAGTTAACAATAAAGTCTTTAAACAAAAGTTCGGTTTTCGGTTCGGATCTTGGTTCGGGTTAAAACCGAGGTAAGATTCTACAAACCCATAACCATATAACTTATAAAAATGATTTTATAAACTTAAATTTAACATTAAACATGTTTAAACAAGTATTTAACAAAAACTAGTAAACAAAGTTTGGTTTACGGTCTAGAGCTATTTACGGTTAAGCCGAGGCTAGACTTTTAGAACCCTTAACCATGGAACTTGTAAATATGACAAAAAACTAAAATTAGCAGAAGTTAAACATGGTTAGTATGTATAAACAAGTTATATAAGTATATATATATATATATATATATCAAGGAAACGAAGTCCTCCATGAAGTCTTGCCTTCCGAGGTCCGAAACTTCACCGACCGAGACCGGGGAAGTGACTATTAAAGGTAACAAGGGGTGTATATTATATATATGTTGTGTCATAAACTTCAGGTATTAATAAGAGTTAGTAAGTTAATTAAAATGAAAGACTATGGTCAATTTGACTTTGGAATGTCAAACTACCAAGAACATGAAAAAAGAACTTTTAAGATCATAAGAAATGAGAGAGAATTTGGAGTAAGAGCAAGTGTAAAATGAAGAAGATGGGTGTGTATATATAGAGTAAGGGTCAAAACTTCTTTGCAAGGTTCTCTTTCATGTTTGCATGTAAATGGTTGGTTAAACAAACAAGCAAAGCACAAAATAACAAGAAAAATCCGTATATACTGCAGATTTCACTAGGCGCCGCACGACCTGACCCCCCTGCCCTGGTCGCGTGGCTCGGCGTTCTAAGGTGGAGGGAGTTGGCCCAGCTCATCTTGTGTGGTTCGTTACGCGTCCTGAAAGTTCGTTTTTCATGTAATTTGGTCGTTTTAAAGGCGTTTTCGAATCCGTAAAAGGGTTTTTTTCAAATTGAACCAACGAGAATGATTTAGTAACATTAAAATCCAATATTTTATATATCATAAGTTTTCGGTTTACAAAATGGGTCGGTTTACATAATAAAAACAATTACAAGATAACCCGAAATTGACGAATGTCACATCCAGCGTGTACTTTCTTTAACTTAGAACCATACCATGTTTTGTGCGTACACTTCTATGCCAAGAAAATATTTAAAAGGACCAAGGTCTTTGATGCTAAATTCTATGTGGAGAAAGTCTTTGGTTTTTTAGATTTTCTTTATAGCATTTCCTGGGATGATGACATCATCCACATAAACGAGCGTGGCGGTAAGTTTCCCATTTCTCTGAGTAAATGTCACACCCTCACTTAAGGCCTAGGCGTGTGACCCAATAGTTGGTACCATAAATGTATATAATTCGGAGTTACGTTTCTTTAGCGGAAGTCTTATAAAACTTGTGGATTAAAGTTGTAATATTACAAAAGACGGGATTATAAAATACTCGTTTAAGTTATAAAAGTATTACTTGTTTTATCATTACAAAACCATCATTATATATTTAAGTTTATACAAAAGAAAATCCGAGCCATCAAATATACAAATAGCACTTCGACAGTCCAAGTGCTATCCTTGTTCACCTGCAAAATGTAAATAAAATACATCAGCAACGAATGCTGGTGAACACGCTGACGCAAAAATATTTTCTTTTACTTTATTACCCCTCGATACTACGCCTGCCTAGGCCCAATGTGGCTTAGGAATAACAAAGTCAAATAACACATTTATAAATTCAAGTCTCTACTCTAGGTCACCTCAGCAAACACCGCAACGTTCGACTTAGTTAAGTACCCGTAAATATACACAAAGATCGTACTTCCCGCGGGAAAACGTCCTACGATCAGGGTGGTGCGATGTGCCCATCGCGTAGTACCACCTATGTAAGGATCCAGACATATACCACAGCTGAGGGCTAGGTTTATACTTTCATTTATAATGGTTTTAGGAACACGTAGTTCCTTGTAAACAATTTTCATATAACATGTTTGACTCGTTGGAAAACAAGTTTATAAAAGTTTGGGGGCGTATTCACCTTATCGCTTTGGGATCGGCTTCAAACACCGTCCGAGGGTCTTTCCCTTGCTATCTCGCACCTATAGTACGAGAATAACCATTTGTTAGTTGGATATACAATCCGGCTTAAGACCTTTAGTCTTATTTTATATCTCTACCTCGATGAACCTTTAGTTCACAGATTTCTTTTACTTGAAACCTTTAGTTTAAAAGTAAATTATAAACATTTAGTTTATATAATAACCCGACGTTTCTTCTTCTCCAAGAAACTTATTCAATTCTTTTATTATTTAAGAATACTTATTATTACTTAAATAATACTTTCATAGCAAAGAATATACATATATACTTACACACATATATACATATTTACAATTTATTCTTTTATTCTTTTCTTTGTTACGTTTATATTTCTTTTATCGAGGTATCGAGTATAACCTCGACTTAAGGCTTAAGCCTTTAATATAATATTATATTATATTCATTTGTCGTTACGCCTAAACCCTAGGAACTCGAGCAGCACTCCAACGCCGCTTCTCTTTCTTGATCACGTTGGTATACTTTCCTTGGCACGCCAACGATCACCAATCTTCGACAATTGTTGACACACCTTTGGAGAACAAACACTTTCCTTGGTCGTATGTGGGTGGAGGGTGGCACAAATTCGAGGAAACAAACACGGAAATCGAAGAATCAGGGCACGTTTATCGAGGTGGATCGAGTATGTGATTATAGTATTTTAGAGAGACGCTACAGAGAGAGTTGTATGTGTGAGATGTGGTGTGGATGGATTGAACCCGTAGCCTTCTATTTATAGGCAAATTTTGGAACCCGTCGCGTATCGTGGCATAGCTCTTTTGCGTCGCCACGTAGACCTGTCACGTGGCGACACGTGGCAGGCGTCATGTCGCGTGGCGACACGTGGCGGACGTGTTGCCACGTGGCGGCTGGCGGTGCCACCGTGTGCCACGTGGCACATGTGTCAAAGCGTGTCAGACAACCCATCGCGGTACGCGATGGGTCTTTCTTCTGATCCATCGCGTAGCGCGATGGGTCAGGAAAATCAGAATTTTCATTTTAAACCTTGTAGTTTGGAAATTGACAGATTTTGTCCCTTATCTTTGAAAAGTTGACATTTTAAACTCGAAATTTTCACGATGTTACAGTAAAAATGAGAGATTGTCCTTTGATTGCTTAAAACCGAGTCATTTTAAAGAGGTGGTGAATTTGTGATACTAATTTCGTGATGTCAGTTTAAGCCCATATTTTCTTTTATTTTCAGACCCGAAAATCCGACCCGTTTAAAACTTTCGATGTTTATTATAATTTATAATATTAAATAAAAAGAGGAATTTTATTTATGTATTGTCTATGTCATACCTGTCACTTATAGTTCGTATACGAAGTAATTAAAAGTATTTGAAATTACATTTGTAACCCTTAATATATATTAGTTGCTTATACAAGTTTTACGTCTTTTATTCAACGTGCGATAGACTAATATGGTAACTTCGGTCAATTGACAACAAGACATTAACAAAATTATCAAATTGCATTAACTCTATACGCGGACCACTTGGAACCTCATAACACTATAAATACATGGTTACAATACAATTAACTTATCTCACAAATCATCCTTCCTTGCCCCGAAACCAGCCTCTGCTTCCAACTCGTCATCGTGGTCGCGTTAAGAACTCCGGAGAACTCAGCCGATCGCCGATTTTAACACTGATTTGAGGTAACAAATATACCATTCTACTCGTCTTATTTTTCCGATTAAAGCCCAATCATCTCGAGCTATAATTGTTTTTATCAGTTCGAATTTAGAACTTCAAGTCCATAATTTAACGAGTAATATATGAACTAGTGATGTAAAATACTCCTACTATTGTCGAAGAAGATGACTTTTGCTTCATTTTCTTTTTCTTATAAAATTATTCAATAAATAATATACCTTATCTGTTTGAATTAATTCAAGAAGCTAATTTAATTAATATATGTTTAATTATTGTTTTCATGGAGTAATTAATTAGAAAATTATTACCTCAAATAAACGACTATTTGACGTGTGGTTAATTATTATTTACAAATTTAATTACTATTTAATTATTCTTTAAAATTTGAATATTTTAATAATGTACCTTCTCTTTTCAAACGTATTATTATTATTATTATAATTTAACAAACCTAACAGTATTAAACTCTCAAAATGAATTTTCGTTAAACTCTTTTGTATATGTATGTACGTGTGTATATACACATACATAATCATAAATCTATATATATATATATATATATATATATATATATATATATACGAATAAATAAACAAAATAAATATGATTTTAGTCGCTTAACAAAAATGATCACCCCTAATATCTCAAAGCAAGTTTTCCATTTAACATATAACTTTTAATCTTAAACTAGCCTTTTGTTGTTTACAAAAATCCAAAAGGTAGTTTGTAATATCATTTAATTTGTTTACATTTAAAACTCAACTTTATAAAAGTCAAGTAAAATATATTTAACACTTTATCAAGTCCGGTGTAAACCACCATGCCATATCTGATTATGTCGTTAGATTATTAATTCTAATTATAAGCTTAAAACCAGGGTCTATCATTGAGACTTCCTGTGGAACTAACTAACGCGCTCGCTTTAACCGCCTTCTCATTCCGTTGTTACGTCACCATCTACTTTATTCTCTAAGGTGAGTTTACATACCCCTTTTTTTAGCTTTCATATTTTGGGGGTAGCATGTACATCTTATTTACATTACTTATATTTTTGACCGCATCTATTCAAACACAATTCATTTTATGTTATGTGTGATGATTGCATGATCTATGTTATGCTCTATGTGCTTAAGTGTTTATTTTTATGTTTGGTGGTTGGTATCTCATCCTCATATATTCTCATCTAGTATGATCATGCATTTACCCAAGTACATTGATTTTGTATCAATAGGAATGTGTCCACATCTATTTAGTTGCATACATTTTCATAGGAATTGTAATGATCAAACATTAACATCAAAATTGTGGTTTATATATATATATATATATATATATATATATATATATATATATATATATATATATATATATATATATCAACTAAAACTTATGTATTTTCAACAACATTCGTGTTGACAAAATCTATTTTTTTTATACATGCTACAGGTATAAGTAATTTACGTTGTTCAAGATTGAAGAATTTAGTTTTACCTTAGGATATTATTCAACTTACAAAAGCATGATGTAATTGTTTCTTATTACTGAATTTGTGTACTTGTTTGATGTTAACGAAATTAAATATTATTGTCGCTTTAATTAGAATCTTTTGAGCTACTGTCCAATCAATACGTTACACACCGGCATGTAAACCCTTGAAGAACCTTCATGTACATATCTTCATGTAAATCGCCATGCAAGAAAGCGTTATTCACATCAAGTTGATGAGTGTGCCATTTTCTTTTGATGACAACGGCTAGCAAGCTTCAAACAGTGACAAGCTTTGCAACAGGGGAAAAAGTGTCATGAAAGTCAATACCTTCTAGTTGTGTGAATCCTTTGGCGACGAACCATTCTTTATACTGTTCTATTTCTCCACTTGGTTTGTACTTGATTTTGTAGATAATTTCGAGTCAATGGCTCGTTTCCCTTTTGGAAATTCTTCGAGTGTCCAAGTCTCATTTTCTTCAAGATATTGGATCTCAGTTTTTATAGCCTCCACCCATTTTGGATTTGTATAGCTGCTAAAATGTTCCGACTCATTGTTTGCAGTAATGGCCACCAAAAAGGTTTTGTGAGCATTAATAAAATTATCATAAGAAACAAAATATGTTAAAGAATGTACCGTCGATGGTTCATGATTGGAGCTTGATGGTGAGTGCTCATGGTCTAGATGGAGGAAGCTTCACGTCATAATCCTTGAGATAAGTTGGTTTAGTTCAGGAAATCATTGGTCTCGTGAATGGGATCACCGTTATTTATTATTTCATTTTGGATGTGGCTTCGGAAATGGCTATGACCTTTGTTAGTTTGATCATGTTCCCAATGCTTTGACCAAACAAAATTTTCGTCTTCATTTTTAGATACTTCAACCTTCGTGAAAGGAAAAACATCTTCACGAAAGGCTCGGAGGGTGTGCGAGTCACAATATTGATCGGGGCATATAAGTTTCGG
The DNA here is from genome assembly GCF_021521415.1 of Bidens hawaiensis. Taxonomy (NCBI): domain Eukaryota; kingdom Viridiplantae; phylum Streptophyta; class Magnoliopsida; order Asterales; family Asteraceae; genus Bidens; species Bidens hawaiensis. The sequence goes on along the minus strand of NW_027495417.1, from coordinate 226,405 downwards.
GAGTTCAAACTTTTTTTATACATATTACATATATATGTTTTTTTGTGTTAAAATTAAGGTTATTTGCAATGGGTTATGAGATAATTACGTGCTCAGAATGGTTCCAGCTTTTAAAAAATCGGTCGAAAAAAGGTTTATCCATGAACATTAGCGAATAAAAAATTTTCGTTAAGGCCTACAGACCTTTTTATTTTGGCTCGGCTGAGGTATTTAAATTCTCAGTGACGACCCTGAACATCTTCCATGAATTTAACATCTCTTGTTATAATGATTTGTTGATGTTGAAGGTCAAAGATATTGTAGCCCTTCGTGCCCGACGGATAACCTATAAAGATTTCGGGTCTCCCCCTCACTTCAAATTTATCTTCTTTGGTTTCTGTACTTCGATAATAGGCAAGGCAACCAAAAAGCTTTAGGTGTTCGTATTCGGCCTTTCGATTGTATAATACTCTCTCCATCTCTCTTTAAATGTCATGGTTTGAAAAACACAAAGTTTTAGATAGATTGATTACTTTTTTGCTTACCAAATGATAATAATAACTTTGGAAATTTGGTTAATCAATATTGTTTATTAATACCAATTGTGTGTGTTTAAAGGTAAACTTGGAAATTGACTAATAAATTTTCAAAGTGGACACTTGTAATGAGACAAATAACAATGAAATATGAATGTTTTTTAATGGGACATAACGAATTATTCATAAGGAGTTTTATCGATAACATCGGAGGGAAGCCGATTTATGAGGTGAGGGACCTGTTAGCACACATGTTTTGGATAAAAATCAGCTAAGGATAATGTATCCAAATCTGTTAAAGTGAGGAATAGTGTTATGCTAACAATATCGATTGAATGAATGAAAATGGAGTGAACACTGAGATTTGTTGCGAGGAAAAACCCTTCGATCTTGTTCAGATCGAAAGAAAAAAACCCCGGGTGATGACAACTCGTCGATCACCAATTTATTAATCACAAAAAGGTTACAAGGGTTGGAGTTGTGGATCAACGGATACAATGAATGCTATGCGTGTGATTACAGATAACTTAGCGGCTAGAGTATGTGTGAATGCGTGTGTCTCTAATGTTGATCACAACTCTATATATAAAGAAAAAGAACAAGTAACTAACTAACAACTATATCCTATAAATCCGCTAGTCTTCCACTCTTCATCATCGTGCTCTTTGACCACGTTCTAATAGCCGTTTATTAACGAATTAAGTGGTGGACTAGGTCTAGGAGCCGTTGTTGTTATCTAAACATCGGTCTTCATACGAAATTCATCCATTAATAGTTATGTTGACTAAGGATCCCGGATCCAGACTTCAGCTAAAGAACTCTCCAGGAGGATCATTGATCCTAGCACGTCTTCAATAATAACATATCTCGTCCTTAGTACTCAGTAATTGGTCCTGTCATTCTGCTACTTCTTCCACTGGCTTAATCTTCAGTCTCAACCATGTGTTGCAGGTGTCTTGTAGTGGAATATACAGCAGACTGGATCTTAAAGTTGTTATACCTGTCTAACACATCACCATACTAAACGCAATCATTAGTAAACAAATAATATCGAGGATCGTTGATCCTTCATAACCTGATACATATCTCGAGGATAATCTATCCATAAGATAATTAAGGATTAAGGATCCTCAGCATAAAATTCATGCACTAACAATTGCCCCCAAAATGGCGGGTGATTGTGTAAAACAACTGTTATTTTGAATTTTGAACTTCTGCGAAAACTGGATGATGGGACGGTCTTACCAGAATTATTTACCATTCGGCCCTCGAGTTAATGATAACCGCCTATATATGTCGCCCTATGTCTTGCTTATAATCATACCTTCAAGCGACGCATCAGGTATCCTTTTCTATTCTTTTCTTATTTTTTTTAACGATGTCCACTGTTTCGTCTTCTTCTTCTCTGCCTCCCTCTAAACCTTCTGAACAATCTTCCGATAACTCCGAGTTGTCGGAGATGGAGCCACAATGCCTCATAGCCAACCCGTCTATTGAGATTTGCAAACTCACAGATCCCGAGATTGACGAGTTCCGTTCGTTGTTTCCACCGAAAACCTTATTCCAACTTTACGAATCTAGCGTCCGCTGCGCGCATCAGAGACAACTTATCGAGGACTGATATATCAGTCTCGAATACATAGTATCAAGGACTGATTTATCAGTTACTAATAATATTAAGGACTGATTTTTATGTGACTAATGTTAACGTTTGATAATTAGTCATTACCTTGACACCTTATTTGAGACCAAATTTCAGTCCCAAATTTGATTTAGGAAATACAAGGTTTTGATGGAAACTTATTGACGACTGAATTTCAGTCCCAAATATGTAATGATAAAATAGTCAAATGTATGGCGACTGATCATGAGTCACTAACATTGAAGGAACACATTAGCTACTGGGACCAAAGTATTAAGGACTGATGTTTCAGTCTCAAATACTTAGTATTTGGGACTAAATTTTCAGTTGCTTGTAGAACCGGGGCTGATTTTTACACGACGTATTTTAGTGATTAATAATCAGTAACTAATATTTAGACACCATATTTGAGACTAAATTTCAGTCTCATATATATCTCTCTATAGTGAAAATATTGGGCAAATATCTTCGAGACTAATCTTCAGTCTCTAATTTTTTAGGGAATCTATTACCAACTGAATGTCTGCCTTTAATATGTTTAAAACGTAATGAATTATGGATTTCTATATAGTCTTGAATGCCTTTTAATATAAGAAACGATTAGTGGCTAATTTTCAGTCTACAATTATATTTCAAAAATTCTACCATTTAACGGTAAGTATTAGGGGTAGGGGTTCAACTAATCCGACACTACTAAAAAAATGCTTTTAATGACATACATCTTATGATATGCGGTGATTTATGAAGCTTAAATGTGTTATTAAAAACGTAATATTTTTTAAAATTTAGATTATTTATAACACTTACTCATGTCATAAAACCAGTGTCATAAATCGAAGAAAAAACCACATAAAAACATTGTGTGTGATGTATGCATGTCATCATGAAATAAAATTGAAAAATTGTTCTACCAGCAAAATATATTGTTCTACCAGTAAAATATATATATATCATGAAATAAAAAAAACCCGCCATATATATTGTTCTACCAGCGAAATAGTGCCAATTAAACTTAAACCTGTAGCCATGAACATCGATTTTCCAATACATGCCAGAAGCATTAATTCTAGGGTTCTTTCCAACTCCATTGTTCATGTTCGGCTTCATGTGTAAACACGATTTCGGGTTCTGGTTTGTGCCAATTTTTTTGGTTCGTGTCAGGTTGAACCCACCTGGACGGTTGGACTTGTTTAACACTCATGTAGTTAATATGTTTGTAACCCATTTACCCAACCTGATTAATAAAAAAACCCATATACAAACATGAATAACATAAAAGTTTGTTTATACAAACAATACTAATTACTATTTCTAGCTAATGGAATTTTATATTTTTACAGCTATATAGTGACTAAAATAATTAAGGAAATATTACATAAACTACATATACATGTTGTTTGATCTACATATGATGTTTGACCAGGCTGTTTGACATGTTGAACCACTACTGTTTTGGCCTGCTGCTGTTTTAATCTGCTACTACTGTTGACAAGCTTTAAATTTTGATGTGTTTTGAAATTCAATAACTAGTTAAGAAACCTATTGGCTGCTAGTAATTGACAACTAGCATCTCTCAAGTTTAATAGTTTGTTAAAAGGGTATATGCATTATAAGTTAAACATATACATAAAATCCCAAATCAAGTCCCAACAAAATAGCACAAAATACGTTCAAATATATATATAAACGCTTTCAAACATCCAAATCAACTTGCAACAGCAGCATATCAACAACCTTTGTACGCCAAGTAAAGCAAGCCTCTAAAATAAGTTCCTTCAAAATTCATCATTAGTACATACCTGAAAGTACATTATAGTCTTGCTAGTTAAATCGTTGAAACATAAATGCTTAAAAAATAACAATGATGTGTAAATTTCAAGTTTTGAAGTATAAATATTCAACATAAAGTAGGGGTGCAAACGAGCCGAGCCCGAATTGGCTCGAGCTCGGCTCGTGTACCTTACACGGAGCACGAGCTCAAGCTTGACTCGTTTCAATATTTATTTCTAAAGCTCGACTTGTGAGCAGTTTCTCAATCCTTAACTCGGCTCATGCAAAAGATTAGTCAAACTCATCTTAAGCGACCCGAGCCCAAGCATAAAAGTAAGCTCACTTAATGAACGAGCCCAAGCTTCACCTATCAAGCTCAAGCCGGTTCGCGAGCCTAACTGAGCCTGTCACTAATAAAATTTTTGTAATATATATTTTTATATAATTAGTAATTATCAAGTAACCAATATAATAGGATTATTGGATTAAAATAATCTCACATTTAATGTGTTGGCCAATAATAATCTCACCTGAGTTATTTCCCTCTGGCAGTCCCACATTTTTCATGTTTTTTTGTTTTATGATCCCCCGTTAAAAATAACTAACGGGGTTAGTTTTTGGCTGATGTGGCTTGATGAGTTGGCATTTAAAAATCCTACATGGCTTTTTTTTTCTTTCTAGGTATTTAAAATCCTACTTACTTCACCTTAACCTTGCCAGACCTCCACCGACGAAAACCCAATGAAGTCACCAGAGGTTTTTCCTTCACCATTTTCAGCTCAGCCGGCAAGAAACAACGGCGGGGTACGGCGGTTTTCGTCGTCTTCTCCAACACTTCCGACGCCTTCATCTTCTTCACCGGCGCCGTCGCTGCGTTGCTTCTCATCTGTACTTTCTCTACTTTCTCAAACCCTCAAACACCCACAACACGAAACTATGAAAGACCTGTTTCCGATCCTAAATCATCAGTTTTCGTCACGGTGAACGTTTGTGTCGGCGGTTTTACTAATTTAAACCCAAGACCCGACCCGAATTTCTATGACGACCCGACAGTCGGGGTACACTATCAATAACCGGATTAAAAACTGGGATGAAAAGAGAAAAGAATGGTTGACACAACACCCTTCATTTGGATTGGGTTCCGAAGAACGGGTGGTTGTGATATCCAGATGTGGAACTAGGGCTCCAATTGATCATTTGGGGGTTAAATGGGTGAGGGATTCCAATTAATTTGCCCAGGAAGACAAAAAAAAAGCCATGTAGGATTTTTATGCCAACTCATCAAGCCACATCAGCCATAAACTAACCCCGTTAGTTATTTTTAACGGGTGTCATAAATAAAAAATATGGAAAAGGTGAGACTGCCAGAGGAAAATAACTCAGGTGGGATTATTATTGGCTAACACATTAAAGGTGGGATTATTTTAATCCAATAATCCAATATAATATTATGAAAAAATTATTAAATATTAGATGACTAGTTTATAAGACCCGTGTGTTGCGTTGGGTCTTTGTATCTGCAGATTAACGTTCAAGTTAGTCAGCTGTGTTATGATGCCTTAAGCCATATTGGGGAGTATATTCTTTATTACCTAAATGGCATATATAAATTTAAAAAAATTTCAAGACTTGCCCATGTATTCAAGCTTTTTAATGGTATTTTGGGTCATATTCAACCACAAATACATGCAAACTGTGAAAAAGAAAAAAAATGTAATCTAGGGGTAATTTTCAAAAACAATCTATTGATTTCATGAAGTAAATTAACAACTTAATAAGTATATAAAAAGCCCAAACACAAAATAAAAACCCTCAAATTAACCAAAACATGCCACGTCATCGGTAAAATGCAAAACCAAATAAAAGCGAAAACAAAATATTTTTTTTGGTTCGGTAGACACTTTGAGAAACTGTAGGCATGTTGTAAGACTAAATACAACATAGAAAGCACACTGGAAAAAAAATATGCATACCATAGTATTATAACTTGCTAAATAAACAAAAACAGAAATGCGTTTACCTTAAATATGAAAAACTTCTTATCAATGGAAATCAAACAACCTGTCCAGAAAGGAAAATGTTCTAATATTATAAAACGATAGAGGTTACAATGGTCAAAGTTAAGCAACTAAACAAAATACAAAATAGAAACATGAAGTTGTCAACCAAAGTATTAACCTTACACTCTGCAATGTTTATCACAATCCCTTTAGTCAGCCATTATGCACTCAATAAGAGAATACACACTGTCAAACAAAAAACATCATTAGAGCTAATCAATACGCACAAAACATATAAAACAAATTCACTTTGATTACAATCATCAAGTGTTGTTTAATTTCCAAAGTGCCACTTGTTTAACATTATTGTTCAAACCAATCCACATCAATCTCTCTAAAAACCTAAAATCATGTTAAAGAGTATTTCATTACAACATAATCAACTTGAAAATAAACAAATAAATCATGATTTTTGCAAGTGAAAAGTTTTGGCATTTCTACATGCTTGGTTTAACTTGAACAAGTCAACTTTTGAAAAGATTGCCAAATTTATATGGGTGAAAAATAAAGTTTGTAATTTATTTCTTTGTATCATGTAGAGTTCAAGTTAGAAATTTTGGTACAAAAGTAGTAATGTTAAATTTGTGAAATCTGAACTAGAACCCAAATTTAATTTTTAAAGCTGACTTTCAATTGATTAAATATTGATATAGTTTTAGGGGGTGTTTGGTATTGCTTATTTTTACCAACTTATAACTTATAAATTTTTTGAAAAGTAATAAGGTGTTTAGGATTGCTTATATTTTGAGAGAAAAAGTTCCATAAGTTACATTTTTGTAACTTATTAACTTAATGAAAAGTTATAAGGAGACAAAATAAGAAATCACAAACACCCCCTTAATAGTAATACTAATATAATATACACATACTTTAATTCAAGTTTGTATACATTGCATACAGGGAATGTGAACAAATTGAAAGTTTTGGTTAAATAATGAAAAAGTCAACTATGTTGCTATAGATTAAAGTTATAGCATAAGTAAAAGTTGGTTTGGGAAATTGTATTGAATTAAAAAAAAAGTTAGATTCATATTTCATCAATTTTGTGTTTAGAATTTCATTACAGGTGATTAGAAAGTGATTTTGGTTAGCTTTATATGAATTTAACATGTCACCATGTACCCAAAATAAACCCATCTGACCTGATCTCGCCTATACCTAAAAAAGCACATTACCTGAGTAAACACATACCCGAATATATAATTATGTCCTTAGCGTTATATGCGTGTCTTTCAGATAGAAAATGGCACCAATATCCCTACCAAATATTAGCTTTTGAACCTCAATGTAAAATCTACCCAAATAAACCCGTAACTGATATCGAATAAACTGTACCACTTGACCCGATAGCATCCATACCCGAACAAACTATCACACACAATTAAGCCACTGTACAAGACTAATATCGCATACAAGTATGTTAATTAGTTTGCTTTGATATACTTACAATCATAACTGTGGATATCATATAATAATCATGTGAAAAATTGAACATGAACAGCGTGTGTGTATAAGTGTATAAGATAAAGAATAGAGAATTTGTACATTGTAACAGAGGAATTGAATCTCGTACCTGGTTCTGAAATCGACCGAGATGAATAGGGTTGTGCAACGGTTCAGAACCGCGAGAACCGAACCGGAACCGAAACCGAACCAGAACCGAAAATGAGTGAAAAATAGAACCGGAACCTATTGTAGTAAACCGGTTCGGTTCCAGAACCGCTAAAGCCGGTTCTCGCTAATCGGTTCTGGCTAGAACCGGTTCGATCATTTATTTATCAATGAGTTATGCAAACTTTGCAAGTTGCAAAACAAGTTTATACAATTGTATGCCTTCTTTCACGGTGAAACTAATTTAGATTACAACATGAACATCTGTTATATTTTTTATTAAAACCTAAGTGTTGAAGTTAAATAAATCATTAGCAACGATAGATTAATGGAAGATTAAATCATTTTATATTAAATTACCTTGATATCTTAAATCAAATGATCATGGTTGCTAGTTCTTGAACGTAAAGAAACAAGATTTGAATAAAAAAAATGATTGAATGGATGCCGGTTGTAGAGGTAGGGTATTACACCCACCATTTAACAAGTATATACCCAAACCATGCGCGACCAAAGCGCTGGGCGGAACAAAAGGCGACAGTAATCGCCATGCGCCGGGTGGTTCCTTAAAATAATACATATCCCTTAACGCCTAGGGAATAGTACCGCAAAGGTCCCACAAGCATGGGACAAAAAAATACAATCCACATGGGAATAAGCACCCAACCAATAGGGATGGAACAACACACGAGGGATAGTACAACAGTACGAAATGTCCTTGTCAAAAGGCCATGATGCCCACTAACTTCCACCAACCTCTACAATCACACGAATGGAGAATATTATTTGTGGAAGGACGTGACAACGTGGTTGACCACCCTTTCTCTCTCTCCTCCGGCTATAAATACCAGTGGATCTCCAAATGGTAAAGCATATACTCTCCCATATTCATTAAATATATTCCATACTACCAAATACTGATTCTCACGCCGGAGGGTGGTTACGAGAGAATCCCCCCCCCCCCTATTCCTCGTAACGAGCTCACGGTGTTCTGTTTTGCAGGATATACTCATCTGCTCCAGAAAGGTTTTATAACCCATCGTGGGGAATACTTATCTTAATCCCTCGGACTAACGTGTTAGACCTTGAGGAGTGGATTAGTGTTTCTTTATTGGCGTCATCTGTGCATATAGCTAGAACAATTACTGAAAAATCACTTCGTTCTTGACTCAGATGAGTGGCAAGACCACACCAAAAGAGGTTGGCCAGAACTCAAGGGCCAACCAAGAGGGTAACGTGGAACCTTTGAACATCACCGGTACCGGTGAAGGTGTCGTTATTACGTCTACCATTCACTTTACCGTCACAGACAAAGAGAAAACCAAAACACGTCCCAAAACAACCATGCCGCCATACATCATGGAATGGTTGGAGGTAGAACAACAAAAACTAAATGACAAACTCCAAGAAAAAATGGCGTCCGTTGTGCAACCTAGAGCACTGTTCGATACAGCCTCTACTAGCAACGAAGAAGAAGAATACGAAGAACATTCAATGCCAATTCATAAAAAGACGCCGACAAATAAATCACCGCTTGGTCAACAAAATAGCAAGGCGGGTGACAAGTCACATCGGTCGCGTCTCAAAAAAGACTCACGCTTGGAAGATCCAGATTACGAAGAAAGTTGGAAAGGTCCAGACACTAAAAAACTGGTGAAATATCATCCAGATGCGGCGAAAGATTTTTCCAAACCATACCGACCGACATCGGCAGGAAAATCAAAATTTGTGGCAAGAATCGCTGAGGCGGAGTTGCCAGAAAATCCAAAAATACCGCCAACAGTCGGACAATATGATGGCATCTCAGATCCAGATGATCATTTACAAACCTTCACAGCCGCTGGACTAGTGTCAGGGTGGACCATGCCCCTATGGTGTCACATATTTACACTAACACTAGTCGGAGTCGCCAGAGCATGGTATGAAAGGTTACCAGATGGGCAGATTGTAAGTTGGGAAGACTTAGCCAATAAATTCATCTAACAATTCAGCCAACAACGGCGTCACATCAGCGACCCAGCAGACATTATGAATGTCATCAGAAAAGATAATGAAACGCTGGAAGATTTCATTACCAGATTTAACCAAGAAGGCCTGAACATAGGCGGCGTGAGTGAAGAATTTTTGCGGGCAGCCTTCCGCCAAAACGTAAAGTGTGACGATCTCATTCGGAACCTTACGGGCAGAGATGGCATGCCACAGCGATGGGATGATGTTATGACCGTGGCCAATAGATACGGGCGAATGGAAAAAAGTCTGGGGAAAGAAATGGCGAAGAACGATGCTAGAAATGATATCAACAGAGCCCGCCAAGGCAAGAGAATATCCTCTGTATGGTCAATAATGAATAACGAAAAGGAACATGCGGCGTATGAACCGTTCAAGGCCAAACAGAAAGGTCAGACGAACGCATCCAAATGGACTCCGCTGACAAAAAGCGCAGCACATATCATGTATACAAAAGGGATCCAATTAAAGAAATCGGCACCAATCAAGCAGGGTCCAAACACAGATATGAAAAGCTATTGTGAATACCACGAACAACATGGGCACACAACAAATCAGTGTTCTAATTTAAAGGATGCCATTGAAGAGTATGTCAAAAACGGAAAGTTGGATCACCTCGTAAAAAGCATCAAAGGAAAATATAGACGCGCACCTTCAAGAGATGGCGGGAGGCCAGAAAAGAAAATTAAAGACCTTCACGCCAACATGATTTCAGGCAACGCCCCACTCCAAGAAGCGAAGGCAAATAGAATATGTGGCCTGGAAAGAAGAACAAGTCATCTTCCCAAAAATAAAAGGAGGGGTGAACAAGAAAGCGCCTTTAGTCATCACAGCCGTGTTTGGTCACTATCGAACACCGCGTTTTTTCATTGACGCGGGGGCAACGTCCAACAATGTATCGTCAATTTTTTGACTTACTGGAAGATAAAGATAGAAAGCAGCTAACGCCAGTTAACGCTCCCATCGCGGGTTTCAATCAAAGTATTTAATACCCGCTGGGCCAGCTGACGTTCCAGGTGGAGCTGAGTGACGGGGTTCATTCACGAACGGAAGACGTAGACTTCCTAGTAATGGAAACACCTCACTCACATTATGACATAATTTTGGGAAGAGAAGCAATTGGCGATTTCAACGCTAATCCCTCAACAGCCCATGGGATATTGGGAGTACCAACTCCAACGGGGATAGAAATGATATACGCTAACAAAGAATGCAGCATGGCAGAAAGAGAGACACCGCCCCAAAAGGTACTAAAGACCAACAAAACTCGAGAGGTAGAAAAATGGGTGCTCAATAAAGAATTCCCCGAACAAAGCATAACCATTGGACCGACCATCTCCGAAGAAGTACGAGCTGCACTCAAGAGATTGTTAATCAAAAGCATTGATGTATTCTCCTGGACCCCAGCAGACATGACAGGGGTCCCGCAAGACAAGGCGGAACATGAATTAAAAGTTAATTCAGCCTTTATCCCAGTAGTACAGAAAAAAAGGAGAACGGGGCCGGACCAAGAGAAAGCCTGTGATGAACAATTCCAGCAGCTGGTAGAGGCGGGCATAATCCATGAAATTCAATACCAAACATGGGTAGCCAACCCGGTGATGGTACCCAAAGCAAACGGTCAATGGCGCATGTGCATCGACTTTAAAGATCTCAACAAAGCATGTCCAAAAGACTGTTACCCGCTGCCAGAAATTGATCTTAAAGTAGACGCGGTGGTACCCTTTCAATTCAAAAATGTTTTTTAGACGCATACAAAGGGTACCATCAGATCCACATGGCGGTAAAAGACCAAGACAAGACGGCGTTCATAACAAACAGCGGAACGTATTGTTATAAAATGATGTCATTTGGCCTCAAGAACGCCGGATCTACTTACCAGCGGTTGATGGACAAAGAATTTAAGCCCCAAATCGGAAGGAATTTGGAAGTATACATGGATGATTTGGTCATCAAAAGCAAGACGATGGCAACAATGTTAAAAGATATAGAAGAAACCTTCAAAACCTTAAGGTCGATTAGCATGAAGCTCAACTCAGGAAAATGTTCTTTCGGCATGGAAGAAGGAAAATTCCTGGGAGTAATCGTAACAAATGGTGGCTTCAAAGCCAACCCAGAAAAATTGGAAGCCGTGCAAAAAATGCCTTCACCAAAATCCGTCAAGCAAGTACATACACTCAACGGCCGACTAGTCGCACTGAACAGATTTTTGTCCAGTCACGCTGAAAGATCTTTTCCATCCGTCTCGACCTTGAGAAACTGCCTCAAGAAATCTCAGTTCCGATGGACGGAGGAAGCAGAAACAACATTCCAAGAAATCAAAGCGCGCCTAGCAGAACTACCAACGCTAACAGCCCCTAAAGCTGGAGAATCGATGTTGGTATACCTAGCAACATCAGAAAGAACAGTAAGCGCAGTCTTGATGGTGGAAAGAAATGGCGTCCAAACGCCCATTTACTACATAAGCCGCACCTTAGCAGATACGGAAACAAGATACTCCACCTTGGAAAAGCTGGTCTTATCCCTGGTTCAGACAGTGCGGCATTTGAGAAGGTACTTTCAAGGCCACCCAATACATGTTCTCACCAACTTTCGCTTACAAAATGTGCTGAGCAAGCCAGAATTGTCCGGGAGGCTTGTAAAGTGGGCGATAGAATTAGGAGAACATGCTATTGAATACAAACAAAGGCCAACGATTAAGGGCCAGGTTTTGGCTGATTTCATCGCGAAAATTCCTCAAGAAAAAGAGGAAGAATGTAAGAAGGAGATCGAACCCCCCGTTGATCAAAGAAAAGATGAAGTCTGGAAGTTGTTCACAGATTGTGCTTCTAATGATGAAGGCGCGGGTGCGGGCCTGAGAATAACCAACCCGGAGGGACAACACTTCACGTACGCAATCCGCCTAGAATTCAAGAGCACGAACAACGAGGCGGAGTACGAAGCGTTGTTGGCAGGGTTAAGAATCCCCAAAAAATTAGGAGCCTAACACTTAGAAGCACATGTAGATTCAATGCTAGTAGCAAACCAGATCGAAGGGTTATACGATGCAAAAGACAACAAGATGACATCATACTTAGCACAAGCCAAAATGCTAATGACGACCTTCACCACATGCAAGGTAAAGCACATCAGACGAAGCGAAAACAAACAGGCGGATGCCTTAAGCAAATTAGCGTCGGTCGGCTTCGAACATTTGGCAAAAGACGTCCGCATAGAAGTTATGAAAACACCTTCAACAATGAACAGAGAAGTTTTTGTGTGTTCAACGGCTGAAACAAATTGGATGACACCGATCATCCACTACCTCGAAAGGGGTATTTTGCCAGAAAAGAAAGCGGAAGCTCGAAAATTCCGCCTCAAAGCCCTGAACTACACAATCTAAGATGGCATCCTATACAGGCGATCGTACTTAGGACCACTTCTCGGATGTGTAGACCCGCAAGACGCGAATTGTCTGTTGAGAGAAATTCACAAAAGAATATGTGGTGTACATGCGGGTCCAAGAATGGTGGTGGCCATAATAATGAATACGGGGTACTATTGGCCAGGTATGCATGTAGATGCCAAAAAAGAACTAAGGAAATGCAGCACGTGCCAAGGTCACGCACCAAACACGCTGCGCCCAAAGAACGCCATAATCCCTGTGACAGCCTCTTGGCAATTCCAGAAATGGGCAATTGACATAACGGGACCATTTCCAGAGGCGCCAAGGCGGGTGAAGTTTCTTATTGTAGCAATTGATTACTTCACAAAATGGGTAGAAGCAAAACCAGTAGCAACAATCAACGCAGCCAGCGTTAAAAAATTCATATGGGAGTTCATCATCTGTCGTTTCGGACTACCCATGAATCTGGTTAGTGATAACGGAACATAATTTGTGGATCAACACATCCAGCGATGGTTAAAAGAGCTCAATGTTACGCAAACGTTTACCTCCGTCGCTCACCCACAAGGAAATGGTGAAGTAGAACGCGCCAACAGAACTATTGTAGGCGGAATCAAGAAGAGGTTGGAAAATCACAAGTCTGGATGGGTTGATCAATTACCCCAAGTCCTATGGGCCATATGAACCCAAAGGAATACAAGCAACGCAGAAACGGCGTTCAGCCTAACGTATGGTACTGAGGCAATGATTCCCGCAGAAATCGGCGTTCCATCACCAAGAGTAACAGTGCAAAAAGACAATGAGGCGGAAAGGCGCCTAGAGTTAATGCTCCTGGAAGAACGTTGAGAGTTGGCAGCAATTAGAGAGCAAAATTACAAACGCCAACTGGAAAAACTACGATGCAAAAGTTAAATTCTGCGAGTTCAATGCTGGAGATTACGTCCTTCGCAGCAACGAGGCATCAAGAGCGCATGCGCAAGGCAAATTAATGCCTTCCTGGGAAGGCCCTTATCAAATTAAGGAAGTGTTAGGGAAAGGTGCCTATATCCTGATGCAACTCGATGGCGCAACAATTCCCAGAACATGGAATGCTGTGCAACTGCGAAGATGTTATATGTAAATCGATTCCAAATTTGTAAACACAGGCCAAAGTCAAACAAGTTTGAATGGAAACGATACTCCGCATTTTCACAAAACAAAAAGTTCATTGCATTCATATATACAAAAAATTACAAGCGGGTACCAACACCCGTGGAACAAAAAAAAAGGATTACAACTATACAACAAAGATAGCCTAGTCAACGTCGTTGACGCTGTTTCCGTTGTCAACAACAGCCGCGCTATCTCCGGGGTCGCCACCAGATGTGGCAGATGGACCAGCCAACGAAGGCTCCAGCAGCTGCCTCAACAGCTGCACGCCATTTTCCTCCTTAGCATACCCAGCAACCGTCGAAAGAATGGGGAAAGTAAGAGCATCATACTCCGCCTCGGCGGCAGCATACTCCGCTTCCACATCGATAGCGTGAAGAACGTAGGCTTCAGGAGGAAGATTGTCATTCAGATGCATCACTGCATCCTGAAAGCCGATCTTATGTCCAAGTTGATGGGATGCAGTAACAAGGGCTCCAACACACCGCGTTAAATCGTCATCAATGATGATGCGTTGAGTAACCTACATAATAAAGATAAGTAAAACGCAAAATACAAATATCAATGTATTGACAACATACCTTGCGGATGGCGTGTTTCAACAGCCAATCGCGGTCGGCAGCAACGACGGCACATTTAGTAGATAAAGCTTTAATGGTCTCTTCATTAGAGGCCAATGTGTCAGCCAGCTTGCCCGCGTCCGCCTTCCTTGACTCAGCTTCCGCCTCCAACTCTTCAATACGCTTGCGGAAAGCAGCGTTTTCATTCTCGAGTTTGGCGGAAGTCTCCTTGGCAGAAAGAGTACGGTCGCGTGCTTCCGCAAGATCAGCGTTAGACTTCTTGCAAGCAGCCTCGAACTCCTTATAACGAGCAGCGGGCTCGCGGGCAGATTTTGCCAAATCTGCCTCAACCTTCGCCAATTTTGCTTCGGCATCAATCAGAGCTTGGCGTTGCTCTGACAAGTCTTTACCCGCCTTCCAGGCGGCATCCTCAGCATCTTTCACCAGTTTCTCCATCTCACTCGTTCGGGAACTCGCCTCGATCTTCTTCTCATGAAGAGCACGGTTCTCACGTAGCAATTCAGCGAAACTGGAAAAAACCTGGACCTGATGAAAAGCAGCGTCGGAGTACAGACTACCCCGCAGTTGGATCTTGCGAGCAATGCGCTCACCAGGAGGAACAACATGTTCCAAAAATTCTGTACAAATGGCCGAGTCTTCAAAATTGGCGCCGCAAGTAAACTTCCATCCAGGACGAAAAAGTTGATTTGCCTTCATGGAATCACGGGGTCCATATCTACATTTAATACCCCACCACCCAAACTGCCACTAAACCCGCCACTGCTGCCACCAGGGAAGTCAAAAAACTTACCCTGCACCGTCGCGCCAATAGCAAAAGGTGGCGGCGGCACAACCTCATCACTATCAAGAACGTAGCCCTTGTCTGGTGTAGACTGCCTTGACTTCATGAGGTCGGCAAAAGAAATACCGGCCAAGTCAAGACCAACCTTGGGCGACTCGTCCACAATCGCCTTCATCGGTCCAGCAGACGACGAGGGCTGGGAAACCAACGGAATAGAAGTTTCCGCCAAAACACGTACCGTCGTCACAATGGTTTCGGCCTCAGACGGGCCAACCACACCTGTCATCATTGGCAAACTCAACATCTGTACAGAAGGCATCGCCTCCGACAAGCCGCCAACGCTTGTCATCATCAGCAAACTGGCAGAGACAATCGCTAGCGAAGACGCAGCAGCGGAAGCAACAGTCGATGAAGAAATCACCAAAGTTCCTGCAAGAATCAAAGGCAAATTAAAGGGGGTCGCGTCAAAATAAATCGCAATATCAATTGGAAAAACCCATACCTGGCAATTTAACAAGACTGCTACCCTTCACGAAATTGCCAAGCCGAGGTTTCTTGAAGAGGCGGTGTACCTCTTCATCATCTTCATTAATCACATGCGTGGGCCCCGTATTGTGTGGAACAATGAATGCCCCACCCACTGCGGAAGAAGAAGAAGATGATGAACTGGTAGATACAAAATTCGTATCCACAACAGTTCCAGGAATTACGGCTGCAGAAGACACAAGATCTGTCGCCACCAAAATTAGAGTAGCGACAGACCGACTTGTATCCAAGATAGACACAGCAGTCACAGGCTGCAAGACTGAAGGCAAGGAGAAGCCAACAGAAACCTGTGTGGAGGTAGTTGGGGAAGACACCGCGGCACCTCTTGAACCTAGTGCTTCAAGCAGTTATGCAGGCGAAGATACCGGATTCCCAAATGGGATGGCGGAGACGAGCGCGACATCGTCGTCATCATCCACGACGTCTCTCGCGGTGGTATCTATCGGAAACGCAACCGTCTCCCCACCACTGTGTTGGGTGTTCCTACTACTGCACTTAGGAACACGCACAACATTAGGTCGTCTACCTGAAAACCAAGGGGGAAAGTTAGCAAAAGAAATACATAAGGAACTATGTTCAATAAACAGCAGGAAAAAGCTTACCCCCCTAAAGCGTAACAAAGCTAGGAGGCGGCAGCGGTCGCGAAACAAGTGATTGCCCCATAGGAAGAGGAAACACAAAGTTCCGTGCGGTCCTGGTAAGGATCGGTTCCTCGCGAGGACCCAAGTCCCTCCGCCCCAACAATTTCACACCCTCTTCCACGGGCTGCAAAAGAAGCATGTGATCGTCCACCTCTGAATAAAGAAACAAGGGTTATTATTATAAATAAATACTTAACAGAAGAAAAGAAATATGATACTAACCCTGACCGCCGTTAAGGATGATCGGCATCTTATGGGCATCCTCCCAGATGCGACTCATCCCAAACAACACTAAAGCGCACTCGGAGTAGTGACGGAGCGGGGAAAGGCTGGCCTGTAATGTGGTGAAACAGTCCTAACCAGAATAGGGAGCCACCTTAGGCTCATCAAGCTCCTTCACATCCAAAAAATGCATGGAATGAGGCACCACGCGCGCAGAAACGTAGAAGAATAAACTATTCCACTCGTGCAGACTCTGGGGTGCATCCAAATCAATCACTTTGGCACTACCACGAGTGAATAGGTTATACCACCCTAGTAGAAACGCCACCGGTAAAATGCCGATAACTTGTCAGCTGTAGGCGTAATGCCAAGACAGTGACAAGTATACTCAAAATGGCGAAGACGAGCCATTCCGAGTGGATGACTCTGGCTGAGGTGTAGCCCGAAAGCATCCAACACATCCAACAAGAAGCGAGTAAGGGGCAATCGGAAGTTGCCCAAGAAAAAGTACTCCATATACACGGCAATCTTGCAGACGGGAGCCTCCCGAGCCGTCTTGCCAGACGCAGGCAATTCAGGCTCATACTCAGGGCGAAGGTTATAGACCTTGACGATATCATTGAAGTCGGCGGCAGTCATACGACAACAGACAAACCCCATATTGTTATTCTTCTTGGTCTTCGACGATTGAGAAGATTCAGCCATAAAGGAGAAAATATTCAACGAAGGAAGGAAAGGAAAATATGCAGAGAAAGTGGGAAAAGTGATTTCCAAATGGAGTAACCCCGCCTTTTATACTAATTAGAGAGGAGGGATACAAAAAGGATGGACGACACGCGGTCCAATAATAAATTGCCACAATAGCAAAAAGCCAGTGGATATGTGTTACAGCTGGGCGCGTCACCGGTATTCTTGCCCACCCGCCTGACACAGACGAAAAAGCTGAACTGCAGAGAAACCGTCGCCAAACTGTCATATCCGACTGTCGCTTCACTGACTTGCATTTAATTTACCTCTCCACGCCAAATACACGTCATCAACACATGAAAAAATAACAAGTGTTGATAAAAAATAGGCTCCGCCAAGGGATGGTTTCCATAAATCACCCGCCAAAAAGTAGGCTCCGCCAAGGGATGATTTTCAATAATCACCCACCAAAATAGGCTCCGCCAAGGGATGGTTTTTATAAATCACCCGCCAAAAAATAGGCTCCGCCAAGGGATGATTTTCAATAATCACCCACCAAAATGGGCTCCGCCAAGGGATGATTCTCAAAAATCACCCTCCAAAATAGGATCCGCCAAGGGATGATTTTCATAAATCACCCGCCAAAAAATAGGCTCCGCCAAGGATGATTTTCAATAATCACCCGCCAAAATGGGCTCCGCCAATGGATGATTTTCAAAAATCACCCGCCAAAATAGGATTCGCCAAGGAATGATTTTCAAAAATCACCCGCTAAAACAAGGCACCGCCAGAGGATGATTTTCAAAATCAACTGCTAAAATACGAAACCATAACATTCAAAATATCGACTGATGCTTGTTAAGTACCTACTTGTCGGGAAGAATGGTTTTCATTAACCAAATACCCAAACAGACAATATTGGTAAAAAAACAAGCGGAATACAAACGGCTGAAAAGTACAAACAAAAGCCCATGATAAGTCCACAGCTCCCCTTTCTGGGAAATGACAACTATGGACTAGGGGGACTTGTAGAGGTAGGGTATTAAACCCACCATTTAACAAGTATAATACCCAAACCAAGCGCGACCAAAGCGATGGGCGGAACAAAAGGCGACAGTAATCGCCATGCGCCACGTGGTTCCTTAAAATAATACATATCCCTTAACGCCTAGGGAATAGGTACGCAAAGGTCTCACAAGCATGGGATAAAAAAGTACAATCCACATGGGAATAAGCACCCAACCAATAGAGATGGAACATCACACGAGGGATAGTACAAACAGTACGAAATATCCTTGTCAAAAGGCCATGATGCCCACCAACTTCCACCAACCTACACAATCACACGAATGGAGAATATTATTGGTGGAAGGACGTGACAACGTGGTTGACCACCCTTTCTCTCTCTCCTCCGGCTATAAATACCAGTGGATCTCCAAATGGTAAAGCATATACTCTCCCATATTCATTAAATATATTCCATACTTCCAAATACTGATTCTCATGCCGGAGGGTGGTTACAAGAGAATCCCCCTCCATTCCTCGTAACGAGTTCACGGTGTCTGTTTTGCAGGATATACTCATCTGCGCCAGGAAGGTTTTATAACCCATCGTGGGGAATACTTATCTTAATCTCTCGGACTAACGTGTTAGACCTTGAGGGGTAGATTAGTGTTTCTTCACCGGTTAATAAGTTACTCTATAAAAAATGGGGATTGGTATATTTATTTAAAACGTTTTGAATATTTTTTTCGGTTCCAAGTCTAGAACCGCCGGTTTTACCCGGAACCGAACCGGGAACCGTTTAATGCAAATTCTGAGAACCGAGAACCGAACCGGTACACAAATTAGCGGTTCGGAGGCACTGGTTCGGTTCCGGTTCCTCGGTTCTGACGGTTCCGAACCGTTTTTTGCTCACCCCAAGAGATGAATAATATGGTTGCAGAGAGAACGAGTTAGGTATTTGATTTTTGGCGCCACAGAATAAGGAGTCTGTTTAAGTCAAGGAATATATGTTGATGCGGTAGTTCCTTTCATTGTTTTTTACTAAACATTTGATTGTATTAAAAACCATTTTTTATAAGATGTGTTTGATTGTTTCTTTAATAATGCTTTCTTCTCTTATCTTAAATCCAGTACCTGGTTCGATTCTCGTTTCTTTAATAAGTTTCAATTTCATTTTTATACTTTAAAAAATCTGTCTTTAACATAACAAACCTAGCCGATAACGAAATTCATTTTTATGTTTAGTTCTGGCACCATATTGAACATAACCAATACCTAGGGGTGTAAAACAAGCCGAGCTACTCGAGATCGGCATGTGAAAAAGCTCAATCGAGCTAAGCTTAAACGAGACTGAGCCCAAGCTCAAGCCTAAAAGTAATATCGCTTAATAAACTAGCCCGATCCCGAGCCCTAAGCTTCACTTATCGAGCTTGAGCCGGCTCACGAGCCTAAACGAGCATGTCATTTTATCAACGACCAATTTAGATAACTGACGAGTCACTGACCCATCTGACCATAACCATTCCCAGCTTGAGCCACCTAGTTTTTTTTTTGTCACTAGCATATAAACTTTATAATAATAATAATACGTACTAATTAATATATATTCTTATGATATAACTAGAAGGGTGCCAGCGCGATGCAGCGGATGTTTGATCATATTAATCACGTAACAAATATGAGTGATTATGGTTCGGTTAAAACCTTGAAACCGGTCATTGGTTTGGCTTTTTTTTATTTTTCTTTTTCCTTTTTTTTTACTTTCGGTTAGTTGTTCGGTTTCAAATATTTCAAAATGTAGTGAACGATTGGTTCGCGGTTTATACTGGCAACAAGCCATATGACACCAGACCAGACTGTAAATGTTAAATGCATTTTAATCTTTTTTATTATTAATTATTATATATGTTTTGTTATATATATTAGATATAGTTAAATTGTAATTGAACATAAATATTTTTATTACAAATAACTTGGCTATACAACTTTAAATTAACCTAATTGCAGTATGATTCTTTTTGTGATATTTGTTGTCATTGTTTCGCGTCCTAGATCTTTCATTAATATTTACCATTTATGTGGCTAAAATTATCATTCTTTATTTATGATTCTCTCAAGTATCATATTATATTGGTGTTTAGTTATAATTGACGGTACACTTAAATTAATAATTATTTTAAACTAAATTTATTATTAAAGTTTAAAATGTGAAACCAAACTGGAGCCAAGTCGTTGGTAACAATTCGGTTTCAACTTTCAATGGTTGAGTTTGGTTTTGGACGAAAAAAAAATCAGTATTAACGGTTGAGCTCACAAGTTTAACTTAAAAATCATCAAAACAGACACTAAACACTCATACCTAACATATTAATTTATTTAAATTGAAAAAAATTATAACAATATCATATTCAAATTAAAGAGAATAAAATGCTCGTTTTTATAATGTATTTTTTTATAAAAATGTTAACGTATGAAAAGGCTATAGTCGTTTAAAAATTATGGGTGGGAAGTTAGTTTAAAGTTTAAATTAAAAAAACAAAATATGGTTAAAGATGAGAGACCAAACTTGTAAGTTGAATGAATTATGTTTAAAAGACAAGTTTACCCTTACTAACACATGTACCTTATGCATTATCATTTCTAAACGCTTAAAATCAAGTGTCTTAATTTACCATTGTCTTATGTATATATATAATATAGATATAATAAAATATATTGTTATATATAAAACTATAATTGAGAAAAAATAAAGATCCAATCAAGTCGAGCTCAAGATCTATGTAAGTTAAACGAGTCTAGTTGAGCTCGGGCCTGGCTTGGCTCGTTTGCATCCCTACGGTGATACCAACCAAATTTGTGTCTATTTGATGCTGCAACGCCTGTGCTTTTGTTTTATATATGTTAATGTGACTAAATTATATGTTGGGTTTACTTCGGAAACTTGAAAAGGGTACGCCATTTACAATGGAGACATGAAGGGCGATGTTAGGTGGTTCTTTTTTTTATGGCTACACACTTCCATTGATCCCTACTCTTAATCCTAAATGACTCGATGTATAATTTACTTCCATGGTAGGTTTTGAACTCAGGTCATAATATTCATAAATAATTGAGTTCTTAACTTTTTAATGTGTTTTTAGATTATAGCTAAATATTGAATTTATTTTGTTAATATTTTAATTAAACAATTTCAAGCTTAATTCTAGTCGAGCTTGGGCTTGGCTTAGCTCATTTTACCCGTAGTATTAATTGGCGTTGGTTTGTTAATCGAATAGTTTTTTTGGTTTCTAAAATTTGAAAATTTACCATGAGCAATTAGATTTGAGTTTGATTAATGAAGTCTAATGGTCAATGAATGATAGTTAATGATGGCTAAAGATAAAGGGGCTAAAGATAAAGGGTGCATGTTAATGGTAGCTCACCTTGATTAAGTTACCCGTAATGGATCCTTTAAATTTTTGCGATCTTTTATGATTCGTTACAATCCAATACGATAAGTCCAAATGGAAACCCTAAAATGTAAAACACGTAAGTCCTATAGCAATGGTGGTGGCGCTAGCGCCATGGCTATATATAATAATAATACAGTATTTACCAATCATGTAATAATTTTATCTTATTAATTGAACATCTTTTCAAAGGCCTTCGGCCTAGTGGTACATGGAGTTTATCCTCTCCTATAAGACGCATCGTTGAAATCTAACAAAGAGGATATATGTGCGTTTTGGGGTAATCACACGTGGTGTGTGTTCATTATATGGGTGCAAACGAGTCAAGTTGATTGCGAACTGCTCTAGTTTGTTTGGTGAAAAAGCTTGATCGATCCAAGCTTAAACAAGCCTGAGCTCGATGTCAAGCATAAAATTAAGATCGTTTAACATACAAGCCCTAGTCAGAGCGGGCTCGGGCTCGCGACTCTTAACGAGTCTATTATTTTTATAATTTTTATTTAATATGAGAAAAACAACTAAATAATATATATATATATATATATATATAATTTAAGTAATGTATAGTAAATAAGCCGAGCTCGAGTTACAAAAACTATTCACGAATGGAGCTCGAGTTTTAAAAATAATGCTCGAAACAAGCTGAGCTCAAGCTTGATATCGGTTCAGTTCAGCTCGTTTATGCACCACATGAGTTAAGTTGGAAAAGTGTCATGTGAACCTAATTGAAATTAAATTAAGGTTCTATCTATCTATCTATCTATCTGCAACTCTCTATAGCAAACTATCCATAGAAATCGGGATGTTAATCCCATGGATGTCCACGTTCCCTACCAATGATTCAACCCATCCCGCCACAGTTACTCCCTCCCTCTCTGTGCGTTACTGAAGTTGTTTATTCCGTCGAAGACTCAATCTGTAGATCAATATTTGCAGATTCAGGTATGGAATGTCTTGGAATTGTTTCTAGACATTATAGGCGCAAGTGATAATCAGTAAACCTATAAGTTGATAGTAAAAACAATGAACACAATACAATATATATTTGAAGTACATTGATAAAAAAACAAACTAGCGGTTAGATGATAACCAGTTTAACTGCTGATTTCTCATTCAATGCATGAAAGGGTTTGTATAATTTATGTTGCACACTCAAAAACTATTTTCCCATTGTAATTTATTTGTCTATTTAAATGCTTGTCGCAATTTTACTCTTGTAAGTAATTAGATAGAATACATCTCTCACATGTTTAGTATCATGGTTATGTTGTGGTTTAAATAGTACTCGTTGTGTAATGTACACATGATCAGATTTTTGACTATCAATTTTCTTGTAGTACAATGTGGATGTTTATGTTAGTGATGATGGTCTTTACAAGAACGAGATCCGAGGAAGATTCTCGAGTACCTGCAAATCAGTCGGCGGCTAAGGGAAGTGTATCCGCTACAGTGTCACGCCGGAAATGCAGGCGCACACGTATTACGCCCAACACCAGTGGTACAGGTACAAGTAAATTATATTTTTTTAAATAAATTTTTACATCCTAACAAAGTTACATTTAAATGGGCTGCATTGCTTTGTTATATGAAATTGGGTTACGAGTCGGGAAATGGTTGGTTTTCGTGGCTAGGACCCGTATGATAATCCCTACTTTAAATTGTGATGAAATGGGTTGCATTGCTTTGCTAAATAAACTGAACTCAAGTCATTTTATCTTCCTATCTTTTATACATTACATGCAGAACAATTTGCTGAAACAGAACAACCACCTGCTGAAATAGAAAAATCTATTGATCCACCAAATAGGCGCGGTCCAAATTTAAATCTTAGCATTACAATGACTTTACAAAATATGCCCGAGGGTTTAAAAATCCCTTTGATAATGGATGAGGGTACAAAAGCTTTTGTTGGGACCTCGGCAACACCTTTTGCGACTGAGTGTGGAATTTCTATTCGCAATTTTTGTCCAATGAATTGTCACTCTTGGGACAAAATACCAAAAGAAGCGATAAATCTGATGTATGAGAAATTAGAAGTAAGTTGTATATATTTTTACATTTTCATTATTGAGAAGTTATTATACCATTATATGTTCGTATCATTAACAATGTACTCTCTGTAGGGAAAATTTGAGTTGTTGAGAACAAATGAGGTTTTTATGGAGTATGTGAATGCTCGACTTCAAACCCACTAGAAACGCGCCCGAGGTAATTGGAGTCGGTACTGGAAGAATAATGGAGGAAAAACCAATCCCGAGTTGGCAAGATCAAATAGGAAACCTGATTGTCGTGAAGTAGCTTGGGGTCATATGTGTGATTATTGGGAGTTAGAAAAAACTCAGGTAGGATGAATTTCTTTTTACAAATCATAACAAATATTCGTGAATATTTTCTTATTTTTGAGGTTCTAATATGTATGCCGAATTTTATTTTTTGTAGAAATATAGTGATCAGATGGAAGCTAACAGAGCGAAACAAGGTAATATAAGCAGAGGTGGCTCCCGGTCAATAGCAAATCATGCATTCCAACTAGTGAGATTTAAACTTTTCGACTGATTGCATTCTATTATTCATGTTAACTGCAATGCGGTGCCGTTCTGAAAATCGAATCAGAATTCATGAAAAAATGACTTGGTTGTTATAAAAAATGAAAGGTTTACACTAATACTGTACAAAAGGGCATAGGTTTACAACACTCGTGCATCTTTAATTTTGAAGCCTTTTGTCCATCTTTGATAGGGCTGTATCGAACCGAGCTAGGGCAACCTCGAGCCTAAGCTCGAACTTAAACGAGCTGGATCGAGCATGACTCGTTTACTTTTTCAAGCTGAAAATCATTCTCGCGCTCGTCTGGTTTAAAGCTTGAGCCGAGTTCGGTTAACTTTTTAATTTTTATTTATTTTTTAACAACATTATATATACAAGTTATAAACTAGAGAATTTATAACATTAAATGTTTTTAAATGTGGTGTTACTAAGATGTGCAACATTGAGTAGAATCTGTCTCAAGAATGCATCACTTAAACATTCGATTTAAGTTAAAAAAAAATTAACAATCTTTAAATGATCACATACAAGATATTATCATAATATTAGCTTTATGATAGCATAAATTTATGTTTTAACATTATTTTATAATTATTATCTATCTCAAGAATGCATCACTTAAACATTCGACTATTTAAGTTAAATAAAATTAACCATCTTTAAATGATCACATACAAAATATTATCATAATATCAACTTTATGATAGCATAAATTTATATTTTAACATTATTTTATAATTATTAGTGTTAAAACTTCATAAATTTCTAAAAAAAATTTTACAAACACCATCATTTGTATAAACTGTCACCAAATTACTTGAGTACTAGAATTAAATTTTTTTTAAGCAAACTGTATTAGGGTACATATATACAATTTCTATATACTCCTATTTATTGTTCCATGTATGTATACAATAATACAAATACATGCATATATTTATAACTAAGTCTTACATATATATATATAATATCTTTTAGAACCCGTGTAATACACGTGATCATACAAATAATAAAAAATTACAAACAAAATTAAAAAATCTAGGAAAAATGTGAAATTAAAATAAATAAATTTGTAAATAACATATATAAATAAGAAAATAATCTATTATATAAGTTAGGTTTAACCAATGTGATGAGCTGAGCTTTAAATAAAGACCTCCCAGACAATGATCATTTTTGTTTCACTTTAACATATTGTTCCCATTTTGATAGAAAATGAGGTGGCTGTCAAGGGTAATTATGCTAGTTTTAAAAAGTGCTCAACCCAGCTTATCCCCTATGAACATTATTATGGTGAACGAAACAAAAGAGAGTATGTTTGTTAAAAACAATTTTACCATGCTATTTTATTTATATGGGTACACACTAATAAAAAAAGATTACAAAGGTCTTAGTGTACACTTTGTAAAGGAAGTTTTATAGCTCAATTTCAATATAGCAACATGATCATTTTGCCTATATACGATTAGTCCATGGATAAAAAACAAAGTGGCTTCATGGGACACTATTGGTAATTTAACAAAGTGATCAATATTGGTTTATTTACCTATCCTGTTGAAATTGACAGTTTGACTTTTTTAAATGAAAATATGACATTTTGACTTTTTAAAAGCCAAAAACTAAATCAAACCTCAGCTGTAAAACCATACTTGCACCAAACCAGGTACAGTAGCCACTCAATTATCGTTATTTACTTTATATGTATGCCAAAAATTTCATTTCTTAAATTCAAACTGGTAAGGTAGAGTTTCACCCTAAACATGGCACTTTATAGATAGCATTTTGACCAAAATGCAAAATGTGACAATTTTGAAAATGGTAATTAAACTTTTTTTATCATGAAAACTATGACAACATTTTACCAAAGTGTCCCTAAAAGGTTTGTGCATCATATGTTTGTGACGATTAAGACCAGTAAGTCCATCAAAAGACTTCAACAGTTTAAGACCTGTAACAGATTTATGACAGTTTAAGAGTTAAGACCATGTTTTGAGCATTTTGATAGTGAGTTTAAAAGTCATAGATGAACACATTTCCAAAATTCTTTTGCTACATAGAGGAAAACAAAAACACTACACTAAAGTTATTAAGATTCATTATTATACTTTTTTATGATTACATTTTACTCTTTCTTTACAAATATATTTATGCTTCATTATTATAATTTTATGATGATAGACAAATCCCAAGACTCACATACAGCCTAGCCCGTTAGAAATTTATCATAAGATGCATTACAATGCCGCAAAACAAGGATGGCTAAATGATGATTCGCGCCTTGAATATGTAAGCATCTCTTTGTTAAAACATGTTAATTGTGAATTTTATTTTGGTCGAATATTCTAATTTGGTTGCTGCTAGTTCTAAATTTTGTTTATGTACCTTCTATTATGTTAGGAAAATATAATTCAACATAAACAAGCAGCCAAGGAGAAACTAATATCTGAAGGAACCATTGTTACTACTTTTATGGAGCATGGGATTGAGAAAGAAGCCATAAAAGGTATTTGTGGCAGGAAGAAAACAATACAATCAGCTTGGGAGGTTGGTGTAGGGCCCGTTTTGAGGAAGAAAGATAGTTGGATGAAGTCGGTAGCCGAATTATCTCAACGAGATTCAAGCGTTGTTAAAACCTTTTAATTGTGAATTTTATTTTGGTCGAATATTCTAATTTGGTTGCTGCTAGTTCTAAATTTTGTTTATGTACCTTCTATTATGTTAGGAAAATATAATTCAACATAAACAAGCAGCCAAGGATAAACTAATATCTGAAGGAACCATTGATACTACTTTTATGGAGCATGGGATTGAGAAAGAAGCCATAAAAGGTGTTTGTGGCAGGAAGAAAACAATACAATCAGCTTGGGAGGTTGGTGTAGGGCCCGTTTTGAGGAAGAAAGATAGTTGGATGAAGTCGGTAGCCGTATTATCTCAACGAGATTCAAGCGAGAACGAAGTTTTGAGAAACAAGGTTATTGCACTCGAGGCGAAACAAAAACGAGATAAGGAGAAATATAGAAAAATGTTTGAGTTCATAAGCACAAAATTACCAGACTTCGAGAGCACAATGGTTACACAAGCGAGTGATGAATCTAATAGCGACAACACCATCTAAGGCGCTAGTTAACACGCTTAGTACTTTTTTATTTTTTTAATTCTATTACTTTTTTAAATTTTAGAGTTTTGAATGACATTATTTTCTTTGGTTTTTGTTATGACATTAATGCTTAAATATATTGTGGTTTTGGTAAAAAGAATTATGAATTATATTACTTTTATTTATTGATTAAATTTAATGTATAAAACTACAAATTTATTGTATTAGTACTGTTTTTTAGTACTTGAAGGGATGATAAATATATGTTGGGGACTGAATTAAATTGTATCATGGGCTATTTTTCAGTCCTTATAAGAAAAATAATAAAATGTACACATAGTATTAGAGACTAAAAAGTAGTTACTAAAAAACACATTAGAGACTAGTTTAGGAGACTGATTATCAGACTCTAAAAGTACATATTGGGGACTATTCGGGATTAATTTTTAGTCCCTAAAGGAGGCATATTAAGGACTGAAATCAAATAGTAACCGAAACTAATTCCCAGTCCTTAAAGCATTGCATTGGAGACTGATTTCATACGGAATCATGAACCTAACGAAATGTATTAAGGACTATAATGTTTTGCCTTTACTTGGGAATAGAGAGGGGAAACATAGCATGTCACAAAAGCGAGGTGAGGTTTGGAACTCTACTGCGAGGGGGACGCCTCGCGAGCCGGGCTTTTAGAGATGAGGCCTTTTGGCGAAGCCAAGTCAATTTCGGGCCACCAAACCCTGCAACTGATGAAAAGGCCCTATGGTATGGAGTAAAGGGAAGCGTGTACGTTGTCACACTCCCTGCCTTCCAAAGGTGCCCAGAGGACGGGCCAGACGCAGCAGAGCGACGACCCGGGAGCGGATTCCCCACCGGCGGCGGGGGGGGGGGGGGGGGGGCAGGAGACGGCCATCTCAAGGCACATCACGACCTACAGGCAACACCCGCGAGACTCGGGAAGGCAACCCGATTGGGAGTCAGAGGATCCGTAGTACCTGCAGCCTCCCGGACTTCATCTTCATCATTTTTGAAAGCGGGGGGAAGGGATCTTTTTTCTGCAACGGAAAAAAAAACAGAGATTGATTTTCAGTCTTTAAAGTCATACATTAGGGACTGAAATATAATGGTTTTGGAGAATGATTTATAGTCTCTGAAGAAATGTTTTAGGGACTGAATGACATGGTATTGGGGAATACATTGAGGACTGAAATTTTATGTATTGGAGACTGACTATTGGTCCCTGTTTGTGTCACACAACGGGGACTGACTTTTAGTCGCTAAAGCTATTATCAAGTACTAGGCATCCGTCACTGGCTGGGGACTGGCAAATCAGTCCCCGGTAACCATTAGGTACTGATTAGAGAGCATCAAAGACTAATTTTTCAGTCCCAGATAGCAATCTTTTTTACATGCGATGTTTATTCTAAAGTTTGGGTATGTTTTCCGGCGTGTCCGTTCCTGATCGGCTACAAGTATCCTTTTCCTCCTTTCACTCAAAGCTTCTTCTATTCCACCGGCATATCCTATATACAGGCTATGCCAATGGTTTGGAGGGTCCTCAGCACTATCGAAAGGATCATCGAGGAGCAAAAGATCGACTTCGGTCTTCCGGAGCTATCACACTTGTACACCCTTACTACCCACGATCCTGCCCGATTCATCTTCAAATCCAAGCCTCGACAACCTCATTCGATCTTAAAAGTCACTTTAAATGATTCCTGTGGAGGAATCAGTTTTTCTTTGTAAAACGTGACTCAATACCAGGAGGGATTGATCTTCCTTCAAAGTGGGTTAGAAAGGGTAGGATCCTGGATCCTTAAGAAATAGCAGGATCCTTGAAGCTTTAACTTTAACTCTGATTCTTTCTTTTTGTCTACAGTTGAGAATTTCGCTTCTTTGGGCAAGTTACCTGGTACAGAAGAAAAAATAAAACGGTTCCTAGCACTGGATACCGAGGTTAGAACCTTTCAAGCTCGTTTCGTTGAAGCTTTCTGTGATATCTCCTCGGGTTCCAGCATGTCAAGAAAGTTTATAATAATTTTAAGATAAATAAATTTAGAGAGAATACTTATCTGTTAATTTTTCTTTTACAGGCGCCAAGAAATCCCAGAAATCAGCCGGCAAGTTCTCCCTAGAAGACATTGATTGTATGGTCACCTCTCTTATCATCAAGAAAGAAGCTTCAAAAGCAGCTACCAGTTCCGAGCCCAAGACTGCAACAACCAGGGCTAAGTTTGCTGCTTCCAAAAGAAAGAGGTCCTCCGATCTCGAGACCCATTATGACACAGTCCTCTCTGTAAGTATCCTGTATCCTAATACTTTGAACTTTAGGATCCAATATCCTTCTAATTTTGATTACCTTGTCGTATATAGGCTATGAGTGCTTTCAAAGAGCACTTAGAAAATATCATCAGCCAGATGAGTGAAAAGCTGTCAGGGCTAGGGAAAGCCGTGGTTGCCAAGGACAAAGCCATGATCCAGCTCTCCAAAGAGAAAAAACAGTTGGAGGATCATCTATCCTTAGCGGAAGCCCAGCTTCAAGAGGCAGTGAAGCAGGCTACGGATGAAGCCAATGTGTGGGCTGCCAGGTCAATATTCCAAGCACGGATCAAGATGGCGAAGGAGGACGGTGATCCTGCTTTTGATAAGACGACCTGGGACGTGGAAAAGTGGAAGACTGCCCTGGATGCTCTTTGTGGCTGGGACTAGTGGTGTCAAGGAGGTAGCTGAAGCTGGCGAGGGAGAAGGTGCTGCAGAGGGTGAAGATACAGCTTAGGTGGGCGATGAAGGATACAGAAGACAAGGACCGAGCCCACTTTTTTATTTTGTGTTGATATCTCTAAGGATAACTTGGTCTGTAATAAACAATAGTAAGTAGGTTTAAGGATCACTGATCCTCAAGACAATTTCCAGGGGTACCGAAGGTGGATGGATCCTCTGTTTGTGGGGATGAAACCTTTGGTTCCTCTGATGTTTATTTTCCTGCACTTAAGAACAATCAGTAACACCTGTTTAACCCCGGGTGGATGGTCGATCTTTTTGCATGGTGAAATCCGGGTTAAAGATTTTGGTAAGTTCAAGTGACTTATGTTTTAACAATATAAAACTTTTAACTATATGCCTGTTATTTATTTTAAAAGTTTGTTTGATATAATCGTAGCTTCATTCAAAGTTTTAAGAGTGAATTTTGAGCAAACGATGTTAGGACAAAAGATCCTTATGAAAAATATTTAGGATAAAATATTCTTAAATAGTAAACTCTAGGATAAAGTATCCTTAAAAAATTGAAAAAAGTTTTTATAATAGAATATCCTTAAAGGAGTGACCCTTAAAACGTTTAAAATTATTGCAACTGTGACAATACAAATTTATTAATAGAGATCATACCAGAAGGTCTAGGTAGACCTAAGTTACCATAAGTACTGAATCTTTAGTTATCCTTGAAGGAATAACTTTAGGATTTTGGATCCTTAGAATTTTGATCTTCACAATGAACTTAGCAAATCTGCTGCAAACAACTCATAACGTCAACTGGGATCATACCCATAAAAATGGGGACAAGCCCAAATAATAAACTGGGGACAAGCCCGGGCAACTGGGGACAAGCCCGTGAACTGGGGACAAGCCCAAAACTGGGGATAAGCCCAACTACAGATGTTACTAGGGACTCGCCCAATCCGGATTTAGCCCAAACGAAGATAACGTGAAAACGTTATAAACCGGTGGTATGGTACATCTACCATAAATCGTAGGATCCTCCATATAGCCGAAGACAACGAAATTGTCAGCCACTAAGCGTGTACTGGTCCCGCTGCCCCGGACTATACATTGGATAACGTGCGCTCCAGGCGAGAGTGTAGAAACTCTATTTATAAGAAAGGTGAAAACCTTTAAACCTTAGAGGATATGACCATCGGGGATCATATCCAAACGTGGGCTAGGCCAAGGGAAATAGCATAGTACCTTGAATGTAAAGGAGAGGTGGCCAACCTCTTGATCATCAAACATATTATTAGAATCCTGCATTATTATTTAAAACTTGGAAGGAACAAAAATTGTTAAGAATATGTTATCCTTAAAAGAGTAATAAGAAATTTAAAAGGATAAGCGATTAGATGGATATTACCAATTTTTGGATCCTTGATCCTTTAAGGATACTTGATCCTGATCAGAAAAAGTATTTCTTGAGGTGTATAGCATTCCATGCTCTTGGTAATATGTTGCCTTCCATTGTGAGCAAATGATATGCCCCCTTTCCTTCCTCCGACTCGATCTGATAAGGTCCTTCCCATTTGGGTGCTAACTTTCCATCAGCCGGATTGGTAGCATTTTAGAAGGCTTTCCTCAAAACTAAATCTCCTTCTTGAAATCTTCTGATCCTTATATTCTTGTTGTATGCCCCAGCTACCCTTTGTTGATAAGCTGCCATTCTGATCTTGGCCAGGTCTCTGAGTTCTTCAACAGTATCCAAGTCTTCAAGAAGGATTTCTTCATTGGCTTCAGGATCACGGATGCTCATTCTTGATGTAGGAACCACCATCTCTGTTGGGATTACTGCTTCCGATCCAAATACCAACGAAAAGGGTGTTTGGCCTGTTGCATTCTTGGGTGTTGTCCTGTCGGCCCAAAAAACATATGGTAGTTCCTCGGCCCACTTTCCCTTCTTGGATCCTAGCTTCTACTTTAAATTTTTGATGATGATTTTGTTGCTAGACTCCGCTTGACCATTAGCTTGAGGATGCACTGGTGTTGAAGTAATCATCTTTATGCCCCAGCTATCACAAAAGTTAGTTGTTCTTTTCCCAATAAATTGGGAACCATTATCACATATAATCTCAGAAGGAATACCAAATCTAGTTATAATATCCCTTTTAATAAAACATATAACTTCCCTTTCTCGGACTTGTACGAATGCTTCTGCTTCAATCCATTTAGAGAAGTAGTCCGTCATGGAAAGCATAAAGACCTTTCCACCTGGTGCCTTTGGTAGCTTACCAACAATGTCCATTCCCCATTTCATGAAAGGCCATGAAGAGGATATAGGATACATTGGTTCTGCTGGTTGATGAAGGATATTTGCATGCCTTTGGCAGGCATCACACTTCTTCGAATACTCTATTGCATCCTTCTTCATTGTCGGCCAGAAGTATCCAGTCCTAAGTATCCTGGAGAATAATGCTCTTCCCCCCTGTGTGGTTGCCGCAATCTCCTTCGTGAAAACCTTTAAGTACCTCCTAGATTTCAGGATCCTCGATGCACCTCAAGTATGGACCTGCAAGAGATTTTCTGTATAGCATTTCATCTAATAAAATATACAGTGATACCTTGAGTTTGAAGGATTTCGGATTCTCTGTAGCTGGAATCTCTCCAGTCTGAATGTACTTCTTGATTGGGAGGATCCAGGATCCTTGGCTGTCTGAGGATAATAGATCCCAAAGTACAATCTGTTTGTCACTTGTTATTTCCCCAACTTCTTGCTCTCCTATTGCTGGCGAGAGTATGTGGATAATTGGGATCTTCGTATCTTCTGGAATTTTCAGGATGAGGCTAAATTCGCTAAGGCGTCTGCCCCAGCATTTTCCTCTCTTGGTACCTGTACTATACTAAATATTTCGAAGGATTTTGCCAATTCCTTCACAATATCTAGATATTTGATCATATTTTCACCTTTCACGGTATAAGAACCGTTAAAGTGGTTAGTTATAAGTAACAAATCCATATAAACTTGAAGATACCTGATCCTCATGCTTTTGGCTAAAAGTAAACCTGCGATGAGTGCCTCGTACTCTGCCTCATTGTTGGTAGCTTGAAACGCACATGCAATGGACTGGGGTATTATGTCCCGCTGTGGCGGTTTCAGTAGTATGCTCAATCCTGTTCCTCTTATGTTGGATGCTCCATCAGTGAAGAGGATCCAAGGATCCTTGGTTGCATCTAGTTGCTGAATCTCCAAGTCGGCTTCTTTCTGCATGTCATTGCAGAAATCAGCCACAAAGTGAGCGAGTGCCTGCGATTTGATAACTGTTCTAGGCTCATACTGAATGTCAGATGCACTCAGCTTTACAGCCCACTTAGCCATCCTACCTAACAATTCTGGTTTTCTGAGAACATTCTTAACAGGATAATTAGTTCTTAAAATAATAGTATGAGTCTCAAAATAATGTCTTAATTTAGTAGAAGCCATAATTAAAGCAAGGATTAACTTTTCTAAATGAGAATACCTGGCTTCTGCATCTAAAAGACTCTTACTTACATAATATACTGGGTGCTGTTCATCTTCATGATCCTTGACAAGGACGGCACTTACTGCATTACCTGAAACTACTAGATATAGATATAAGGATTCTCCATCCATAGGCTTCATCAGAGATGGAGCTGAGGATAAGTAATCCTTCAAAGCTTTGAGCGCAGCCTCATGCTTTTCCATCCACTCAAACTTCTTATTCTTTCTAAGAATGTCATAGAAATATTTGCACTTCACGGAGGATCTTGAGATGAACCAGTTGAGAGCGGCTATTCTTCCCGTGAGCCTTTGGACATCTTTGGCATTTGCAAGCGACTTCAGGTTTATGATGGCTTCAATCTGTTTTGGGGTTGCTTCAATTCCTCTTTTAGTCACCATATATCCCAGAAACTTTCCAGCCTTAACACCAAAGTGGCATTTTGACGGATTCAGTTTCATGTTATACTGGTCAAGGATATTGAAAGCTTCTTCAAGATCCCTGAGGTGATCCTCGGCTTTCTTTGACTTCACCACCATGTCGTCTATGTAGACTTCCATGGTCTTGCCTAGCTGATCCTTGAACATCATGTTGACCAGTCTTTGGTATGTTGCCCATGCATTTCTTAGTCCAAATGGCATAGCAATATAACAATATATGCCGGTAGGAGTCATGAATGCGGTATCCTCTTGATCAGATGGTTCCATCTGAATTTGTTGAAATCCAGAAGAAGCATCCATAAAGGTAAGCATTTCATGTCATGCCGTTGCATCCACCATGGATTCTATGTGTGGTAACGGGAAAGGATCCTTGGGACATGCCTTGTTTAAATCTGTAAAATCAACGCATACCCTCCACTTTCCATTCTTTTTTGAAACTACAACCAAATTAGCCAACCATCAAGGATATTGAACCTCTCTGATCATACCGGCCTTAAGATGTTTTTCAACTTCTTCTTGTATGATCTTGTTCCTCTCAGGAGCGAATTTCCTTCGCTTCTGATGGATGGGTTTAATAGATAAATCAAGGCCGAGCTTATGAGTGATTACCTCCTTTGAAATATCTGTCATGTCTGAATGTTTGAAGGCAAACGTGGATTTTCTTCGTTTAGGAAGGATATCATATCCTCCTCAATCTCATCGGGGATACTGGATCCTAGGAACACCTTTACATCTGGATCCTCGGGGTCCAAGGATACTTCCTTTAAATCTTTCTCCCGAGCTTCCAGTACGTCCCTAGGATGTTGCTGTGGTTGCTATGCTATAGTCTGCTTGGCTGTTGGCTTCATTGATGAGGAATAATAGTTCCTAGCCTCTGCCTGATCACCAACTATCTTCACAACTCCCCATGGGGTAGGTAGTTTGATGCATTGGTGGTAAGTTGAGGCCACCGACTTCATCCCATGGAGCCAGGGCCTACCTAAAATAACATTGCAACAAGAAAGGTTATCAGTTACACATAATTTTTTATATGAATTTAACCCTTCAATATAAATTGGGAGGTTGATGTCCCCCAATGTCTTCTTGGTTTCTCCGCTGAAACTGACTAGCACTGATGTTCTAAGAACGATCTCGGAATCTGGAATGTTCATCTTCTTAAGGACATCATGCTGGATGATGTTGACCGAGCTTCCACCGTCCACTAGGATCCTGCGTACATAGTGGTTAGCAATAAATAAAGTAATAATTAAACCGTCATGGTGAGGATCCTGGATGTTTAGTTTGTCTTCCTCATCGAAGAAGATCCTTTTGTCTGTCGTTAAAGTGGTGGATACTATTGGTCGGTCCCCGTTATCCAACTTGATCTCTTTGGCGAGCCTTTTTGCTGCAGAGAAGGAAGTTCCACATGTGTCGGATCCTCCGGAGATGAAATTGACCATTCGCAACGTCCAGTTCATCCTGGTGAGGATCCTGGATACTCGAATCGAAGAATATTCTTTCATCAGTTATTCAAGTAGTGGGGATGAGTGGCCTTCTTTCATCGTCCAACTTGAATTCTTCTTCAGGATAAGATGTTTGAAATATATCGTAGTCTCTAGAGACAAAGTTGATCACGTGAGCATCCGGTGGTGGTGGCATTTCTTTTTGTGGAAGATCTTCAGGATCCTGGATTTTAGATTTCTTCCTTCCCAAGAGCTCTTTGAAGTGGCCTTTGCTCAGGAGGTATCCAATTTCTCTCCTTAAGCCAATGCACTCGTCTGTCATGTGACCAAAATCTTCATGGAAAGCACACCACTTAGACTTGTCTTTGAAGGTGGTAGTCTTCACGTTCTTTCGGGGCCACCTTGCTTTTTCCCCTAGATCCTTCAAGGCACAAATTAAGCCATGGGTATCTATGGAGAAACAATACTCGGAGATGCATGGATAGTCTTCATCATCATCTCCTTCTTCGACTGCTCGTACGTTTTAATTGTTGAACTTGGTGTACGTCTTTGAGTTGTTGTTCCTGTATGAGGATCCTTTATTCTTGTCAGGGGATTCCTGTTTTGTTTGAGCCCCCAGACGATCCTAGATCCTCTTTTTGTCTTCCAATCGTATGAACCGGAGTGCCCTGTTTCTTACTTCATCTAGAGACCTGCAAGGAGTAATCACAAGATCATCATAAAAGGGGGAGCCCCTCTGAAGTCCCATCTTGAATGCTTCAACAGCAGTATCCATGTAAAGATTAGGGATTTCTAGAGCTTCCCTGCCGAACCTCGTAACAAAATCCCTAAGGGATTCATCACTAGGTTGGATAACTCAGTATAAATCACTAGTTAACTTCTCAAATTTCCTACTACAGGAAAATTGGCTGTTGAACAAGTTAACTAAATGTGAAAAAGATGTAACAGAAAAGGGAGGAAGACTTAGCAGCCATTTTAAGGCGGATCATGTGAGTGTGGATCCGAAGCCTTTACACAAGCAAGCTTCCTTGAGTCTCTCCGGGATAGGGTTGATCTCCATACGCTCCCTATATTGTGCAACGTGCTCTTCAGGATCGGTGGTCCCATCATAAGTCTTCATGTTGGGGGTCTGGAACCGCTTTGGGATTTCAGCATCACAGATACGTGGAGCAAATCTGGATAACTTGTGACTTCCCTCAGGTATCTCGGGGATTTGTCGTATCACCCCAGGAACACTGGTTAATACCTGCATCCTGCACGGGACCACGGTTAGCGTTAAAGGATATAGGATCATATGAGTTACCTCTTTGCTGGGTGAAGATAGGCATCCCGGATGAGTAGCTGAGATAAGTGGAGTCTGCAATAGGAGTTGGTCCTCTAGAAGCTATGGTTTACATGGGGATTATATCTCCTTCATGAACTTCGGAGGATCGCTGATGCTGAACTCCTGAGGATCCTTGATTCTGAAAGAAGGATCCTTGGGGTTGGGAATTTAGGATCCATGGTGATACTGTTGGGATTTAACAAGATTATCAAAGCCATATAAACCCATTTATATGAAAAACGCGGTGGATTAATTTGTTTTAAATCTTGTTATATTGATTAATATAAAACCCGTTTTATATGTAAAACCCAAGCCCCAGATTCATATACGAATTACATGCATACCAAATCTATCAACCATAGGGGGGTTATGTAATACAACCTTTCAAGAGGCAAGAATATGAAGGAGATGACGGTTTGAATGACTAGCCTTCAATGGAGAAGAGCCTCAAGCTTGGAGAAGAGCCTCAAGCTTGTATACCCTCCAAGCCTTCAACAAACACCTTGCTTGCTAGGATTTAATGACTCTTGCACTTGAAAGATAAAAACCTCTTGTGTTCTTCTTCCTTGAACCGATTTTGGAGAGAAGAGGGAGAGGAGAGAGATTACAAATTGCATGTAATGTGGTTGGTTGTCTTTGTGTTGTGTCCCAAGAAGATATTAATAATAGAAAACTTTCAAACAAATGGGTGGGAAGTTTCCCCCCAAAAGTGGGCTGGTCCTACCAGAAATTATTTTCTTTTTCTTCCTGGAAACAGACTAATACCCCATGTACTAGTCTCAGGACTAATATTTCATATACCACTCGCAGGACTAATACTCCATGTATTAGTCACAGGTCTATTGAAACTTTGTGGCACTTAACACTTTTAACATGCCATAAGTTTCATGCAACATACCACAACCATTATCATATATATATATATATATATATATATCATTTAACCAACTTATATAATATCATAAGATAATCTTTCTAAATAAATTATCCATATAATTTATCGATTCCTCAAGTGCAAATATTTAGAAACCCATTTTCTAAATATCATAAGTGCTAATATTTATTTTTTAGATCATATCTACAACAAATATTATGGTGTTTGTCTAGCTTGTTATTGGGTATGACCCGACTTGGATCATAACGTACTAGCCACATCAACTCTAATATGTGTCTTGGGCAGACCGATTCCTACGGATACAACCCAGAGGATCCTGGTTGAATGATGGATGATCCTTGTGGGAAAGCTGAGGATCCTTGAGCTAGTTGACCCATGGACCCTGGTTGAAGGATAGATGATCCTTGCTGGAAGTATGAGGATCCTTGAGTTTGTTGACCCATGGATCCTTGTTGAAGGATAGATGATCTTAGCTGAAACAGTGAGGATCCTTGAGTCTGTTGACCCATGGATCCTTGTTGAAGGATAGGTGAAATCCAGCATCCTGGGTATCAGGGGAGTGTGATCCTCCGCTGACCTCTTAGTCTTCTTGAGATCTTCTATCTCTCGAAGGATCCTCTGGTTGGTCTTGTTCTGCTGCTCCATCTATGCTTTAACCTGCGAAAACATAGATGAAACATCATTGTTAGTACTAGCCACCGGGGAGGCAGCTGTGGTTCTCGAGCTCTGGAAAACTGGCAGTTGTGTCTTGCTTACAGCAGCAGCAGGGCGAGGTGCTCCCGTGATTGGCGGAGGCATCGGCGGCAAGTCGTTGATCAGAGAGGAACCATAGATGGAATTGTTGACGAAGCAGGGGTTGATTGAGAGGCCATTGACAGTGATATAGGTATGAAAATGTTGAAAAAGATAGGAATAATATGGATTATAGCACCAATTGTCCCACGGTGGGCGCCAAATTGTTTTGGATAAAAATCAGCTAAGGATAATGTATCCAAATCTGTTAAAGTGAGGAATAGTGCTATGCTAATAATATCGATTAAATGAATGAAAATGGAGTGAACACTGAGATTTGTTTCGAGGAAAAACCCTTCGATCTTGTTCAGATCGAAAGAAAAAAACCCCGGGTGATGACAACTCGTCGATCACCAATTTATTAATCACAAAAAGGTTACAAGGGTTGGAGTTGTGGATCAACGGATACAATGAATGCTATGTGTGTGATTACAGATAACTTAGTGGCTAGAGTATGTGTGAATGCATGTGTCTCTAATGTTGATCACAACTCTATATATAAAGAAAAGAACATGTAACTAACTAACAACTATATCCTATAAATCCGCTAGTCTTCCACTCTTCATCATCGTGCTCTTTGACCACATGCTAATAGCCGTTTATTAACTAATTAAGTGGTGGACTAGGTCTAGGAGCCGTTGTTGTTATCTAAACGTCGGTCTTCATACGAAATTCATCCATTAATAGTTATGTTGACTAAGGATCCCGGATCCAGACTTCAGCTAAAGAA
Source organism: Bidens hawaiensis (assembly GCF_021521415.1). Taxonomy (NCBI): domain Eukaryota; kingdom Viridiplantae; phylum Streptophyta; class Magnoliopsida; order Asterales; family Asteraceae; genus Bidens; species Bidens hawaiensis. The sequence continues at coordinate 186,869 of NW_027495417.1, read as the reverse complement.
CTCTTCAGGAGGATCATTGATCCAAGCACATCTTCAAGAATAACATATCTCGTCCTTAGTACTCAGTAATTGGTCCTGTCATTCTGCTACTTCTTCCACTGGCTTAATCTTCAGTCTCAACCATGTGTTGCAGGTGTCTTATAGTGGAATATACAGCAGACTGGATCTTAAAGTTGTTATACATGTCTAACACATCACCATACTAAACGCAATCATTAGTAAACAAATAATACCAAGGATCGTTGATCCTTCATAACCTGATACATATATCGAGGATAATCTATTCATAAGATAGTTAAGGATTAAGGATCCTCAGCATAAAATTCATGCCCTAACAACACACTCACCCAAAAATTTGTGGGTAAATTCTCTTCGAATTTTAGAGCCCTTGCCATTTCCGGGAGGCGTCGGTGCTTTTGTTCCACAACACCATCATGCTGTGGTGATGTGGGCACGTTGGCTCTAGCCATAACCTTTTATTGTTCATCTTTGTTGTCTTTATTATTCCTTTCGACCATGAGGATAGGATTTCTGGTTTGTGTTTTTTTTTATTTTGTTTTGAAGAGATTTTAACACCACTCTGATGCCATAATAATTTTAGTTATTATGCCAAAGAATTTAAATGTATTGATCGAAAATTGATGTGTCGTCATTACAAAAAGACTCATTATATAATCAGAAGGTCAAAACAAAAATATATAAAAAAAACAATTGTTGGGGCAATAATTAAGGAGTGAAATATGGAAGCCAATACGCGAGGAAAGAAATATTCGAAGAATCACGGCTGATCTCGTCAATCAAGTCCGTTATATCATTTTTTATGTAGACCATCTTAAACCTCGTATAAAGCCTTATTTTACTTTTGAAAGGTCTATATAACTCTTTTTATTCAAGGGAATCTAACTATCTATATAATTGCCTATTATAAAATTCTACGTGTCGCTCTCAGATTGTTCCCCTTATTCTCTAAAGCCACCGGATTGCTTGATTTCTATTGAATACTTCTCATGCATTTGACCCGAATTCGCGGGTATGAGTCTCACCAAACCCGGATAGTCTTTAAATGAGTTATATCTCATTTATTTGTGAAACTCTTTCATAATCAAACAATAATTTTCGCGAATCATGGATCTCACCAAACCCCGAATAGCCCGTACACGAGTTATATTATCTTATTTATTTGTGAAATAACCACTTAATCATCAAAAAATAATTTCCACGGGTTATGGATCTTACCGAACCCCAATAGCCCTCAAATGTATTATAAGATCTCATTAATTGGTAAACACTTTCATCATCAAACCATAATTTAATTTATCTCATTTACATGTTCTCCGTTGCTGGTCTATTATCTCCATCGCCGGTTAACTTCTGATACTACCCACCATCGTCAACTACATCAACTTCCCCTTTTTCATTAGACAAATATTTGTGTTCATGTTTGTTCATTTAAAAAAATCAACATGCTCGTGTTCGTTTATGTTTGTTCGTTAAAAATCTAAAAATTTACACATCTCAATCGAAAGAAACCCAAACGCTAAAAAGTATAGTAACAACTAATATATATGTATTTAATTAATAAAACCACGTTAAAAAATAAATAAATCATCATAAAATAGGAAAACGATTAAAACAAAAACTTAAATAAACTCCCGTAACATGATATGATCAAACTAGTATCTCATAAAATAGTAATTAAGTTTCAAAAGTGTTCCAATTAGGTCACTCATGCATATTTTATGAGATATACCCTTGAATGGGAAATTTTATAGAATAGTAAACAAGTTTTAAAAGTGTTCCTCTAATTTCTTTCTTGACGCACAAAAAAATTGGTAAAACTATATTCTAAGATTTAGTGAACCGATTTGGAAAAATTATGCATGTCATATTCATCATGTAAGATTGCACGGGCCACATAACTATATAGAACAAGCTAACGGGCCGTACAAATCTATAATCGATCAGTATTCTAATAAAAAGGTGCATAAAAAACCCGGAACCGGACTCGGAAAGAAAGCCCGGAACCGGTTTTTTAAACCCGGATTTTTAATACCCGAACCCGACCCTACCCGTAGGGTACGAATAGGGTATGACTTTCAATGTTGAAACCCGAACCCGAATTGTAACATTCGTCATTTTTGGTTCTTTTTGTATTTGTTTTTGTATCAAAACCAGACCTGATTTGTAAACCGAATCTTTCGATAATATAAAATAATGGGTTTTTATGTTTCATAATCATCTCCCACTTTTCAGATTTCGAAAACACCTTTTAATGGTCTTTAAAACACTTTAAAACGCCTAAAACGACTCGAAAACGACCCAAAACGATTCGCGAACCAAACTGGCCCAACCCCCCCCCCCCCCACCCCCACCCCCCTCTGAAGGCGCCGCGCCGTGCGGACCAAGGGGAAAGGCCTGGTCGCGCATGGCCTAGCCTATCAGCTCACACAATCCGGATTTTGGGTTGTTTGTTTGTATTGTTTGACTTGTTAAACCTTTTTAAACTCATGAAACTCTTGATATAAAACATAGAAAACAACTTTGACCACTACCCTATATATACAATCCTATTATCTTCATTTTTCTCTTGCTCATTCATCTTCTTTCTCTCTGAAACTAAGAACACCATCTCAAACCTTCAAGGTTCATAATAATCAAGCAACAACCTTCTTTAATCTTTGTTTTGTTACTTACTAATTGAATCTTGTGATACAACATATATATAATATGCACCCCTTGTTTCCTTCGGCTTTCATCTTCTCCGGGAGGTGTTATGCTACAAGGAAATGCTTCATGGAGGAATCATTGTAGTTCTTGATTATACTATTTTCCTTTAATGCTATAGTCTTGTTTATATTGTAAGTAGTTTAGTTTTCTAATTCATGTTTAAAGAGTTCCATGGTATTGGGTATGAAGTCACTAGTCTCGGTTTAGTCCCGAGATAAGAACCGAACCAAGACCGGACACTTGTTTACTAGTTTTGTTTACAAATTTTGTTTTAAATAGTTTTGTTTAATAGTTTTGTTTTAAATAGTTTTGTTTACCAGTTTTGTTTAAAATAGTTAAATAAACATGTTTATGTAAGATTTGAATATTATAACTTCTAAAATCATTTTTATAGTTCTATGGTATTTGGGTATGTGGCAACCATCCTCGGTATCATTCTGAGTCAAGGACCGAACCAAAACCGAACTAAACCGAGTTCATTTGCTTAAGATACACAAGTGTGTTTTTGGCCACCGAAACTCATATTTTCTTCAAGAATGTATTTTAAACTAATATTAAGTTATTTTATCAACATACTTGGTGTGTCGGAGTCCAACTTGATCTTATAACAAGTTTGGACCGGTGAACCAAATACTCGCTTAACGGACGTTACGGTTCTTCACAATAGAACTATATACTTGGTTAAGTCTTTTTAATTTTATTGAGTTATCTCAAAACATTTTGAAAAGTTGACTTTGAGTTTAGTTAATTATCTAGACCCAAATTGACAAATCCGAACACTCTATTAAAACCTTGTTTCAGTATTCATATACCCAAGGGTCTTGCAATAGTGCATTATAACCCACAAAAGTTACTTAACATAGGTTGAGTAATATTTATGAATGAAATACCAAGACTCGGTTTCGAGTAAACTTACTTTTTAGAACATGTCTTTAATTTCCAAAATATTTACATTTTTAAACCATAAACTTCATGTATTTACTTTACTTGTCATATTTTACTTTAACCCTTCCAAGACTACCTACTAACTTAAGACCCATTTAATCTTGGTCTTGCTCGTTAACCCGATCTCTGATTATTCATGAATCAATCTTTCAAGTTACTTAGTTAACGTGAGTACAATTCATCCCCCGTTTTCACTTTTATATTTTGAGGGTAACATGCATACTTATTCAAAACAAGAATGATTTATTATACACATTTCTCAAACCACAAAATTTAGAGTGTATGATACTTAGAATACTTTCTCTTTTGTGTTTTATATGTCTCATATGCTTTACGTGCACGAGTGTTTATTTTTATGTTGTTGTTGAGCCTCATTAAGTATGATCATACGCTCCCCTAACTACTTAGTCTTGTGCTAGTAGAATAGGGCCTCATTATCCAAGTATGTAGGTTGTTACCGATTAGAAAGGATCCCCATTTACATATGTTTTATATACCACGATTGATGCTTTTATTTATAGTCTCATATACGTTTGTGGATTTCGCTCATATTATATATACTCAAAACTATGAAATTTCTCACCAACATACGTTTCTACATATATTATTATATGCATTGTTACAGGTTTGATTATTACTTGAGTTGGAATTTAAAAACGTCATTCTATTTTGATACCGCTAGGTTATTAGAAGAATGAACAATATTTATTTCTCGTATTTTTGTGTTTATTTGTTTGAGCAATATGTGTTACTTTGGTGATTGAATGAAATTAATGAGTTGATTAAATATTGTCACTTTAATAGTGTCTTGTGTTCTTGGGCAATCCGTTGCACCCCGGCATGTTCCGCCGCCTTTGGTCGGGGTGTGACAGATTAGTATCAGAGCCAAGACTATAAGATAGGCGGTTAGACGTAACGGCCTAGTATAGTTTTGCTTTAGGGTCCCTATACATGTTGCTTATACGTGTTACCCTACTTGATTGTTCATTACACTTATACATTTAATTGTTTATTTATTTCATTTAATCTTCAAAAATATACACATGCACACACTCTCATAGCATTCTAAAGTATCCTTACCTTAAACGCAAAAACATTAGTTTTTATATTGTGTTTTATGGATCACAAATTTAATTTGGATCCCGTTATTTAAGATCCCTTAAAGGTTGCATTTATATCCGGTTTGAAGCCATCATGGAAAACGAAACACTATGAAACGACCATTTGACAAAAATATTCTAAGGATCGAAGCTGATATACTTACCTGGGATGGTTGAATTATAGTGTGCGTTTTCTAGGCCTACGAACCGTGTTACACATGTCAATACTTTAGGTTGTCAAACGCAAGCGTTCCGGTTGCCTCCTTATATTTTTTGGTGTTAAAAATACAAGAGCCACGGTGGTACGTGGACAAGTTTTTTTTAACATCTCGTTGTATCTCCGTTTTTATTATATGTTATTATCGTGATTTGAGTCAACAACATGAAAGACGCGGTGGTACATGCACATGTTAGACTCCACCTATTATTTTATACAAGTTTTATTTTTCGGGATATCAAATCATGGTGATTCATGTACGATTTTCCCGACTATATATATGAATTTCAAAATCTCAAAACCTCCAATTTTTGAATGGCAAAAGTTTGAAACTTATAAATATCTATACATTTTATCTTTGATTCAAGTATAAAATAGTTTTTACTAACATTCTCATCCTCATAACTCTAGGATTCACAATCATTAAAACCCTACATTTACTCATTTTCCCTCATACTTATATCAATTACCCCAAACTTATATCATTTCTCTTTTATTATTTTAGCATGCCTCCAATTCATCGCCAAACACGCAAGCCGATCTCCGGTCGTCGGATGGCCGCAATGGTTGCTAAAGAAATCGCCGATGTGATTCCCATACTTATAACTCAAATCCAAGCCACCCAACCCACCGTTACTCAAACCACACCCAATCCCATACCTTTCGCTTTGAAAAATTTCACTAGTGCCAACCCATCTCAATTCTTTGGTACGAGCTGTGCCACCACTTTTTTGCGATGGTTCGAGAAGATGGAAAGTGTGTTTACTCTTTGCGAATGCCCCGAACCTAAGAAAACCACGTATGCCTCAATCATGTTCGAGGATACCGCACGCACTTGGTGGAATATCGAAATTTTCACCCATGGGGCGGAAGTAGCTATGGCCTACTCATGGACCAAGCTCAAAGAAGTCATGATGAAAAAGTTTTGCCCAAAACATGAACTTCAAAAAATCGAATCTGAATTTTGGGAACTTAAGCAAGAGAGTGGTGACAACTCCGCCTACTCCAACCGCTTTCACAGGCTTAGTCTCTTGGTTCCTCACTTGGTCACTCCCCTCGAAAGGGCTATTGACAAGTATGTCGGTGGTTTGCCCATGCAAATCCGAGACTCGGTGATGAGTAGTAAACCGCAAACCCTTCATGATGCTATTACCTTAGCCGATGCTCTTTCTGAAAACCATGTCAAAGCCGGTACCCTCTCCATCAAGAAAACGAGTGACAAGAGTAAGCCCGAACCAACCCATCAAGCTAAATTCGACCCACAACCTCAAGCCATCAATTACTCCAACTCATCCCATCAAGCCAAAAAGAAAAACAAACCCAACTATCGAAACTATGCCGTCACCCACCCATCACAACCTCAATCTCAATCCCAAGCACTCCAAAACCGAAAACCGTATTCCGTCCCGCACCCATTATGTAACACTTGTCAACGCCATCATCCCTCCTACTCCGCTTGTCGCCACTGAACAAGGCGTAACCGCTATGGTCACACTAACAACGTGTGTCGAGAAGCCTCTCGTGGGCAACCCTCTCCACCAAGGTTTGCCCCATCCAACCAAAATCGTCCCGTTCCTTTTGTTCAAAACCCTCATTCTCAACCTAGAGCTTGTTTCAATTGTGGAGACCCAAATCATTTCCGCAATGCTTGTCCCAGACTTGCTTTCGTTAACCAAGCTCAAATCATACCCACACCATACTACCAAACCCAAGCTTACCAAGTTCAAACCTATCAACCCCAAATCCCGCAAATCTTGGCTCCTCCCGCTCAACCGATCCAAGCCATGCAAGCCCTTCCCCCCTCCACCATACCCGCAAGCCATGCAAGCTCTCCCTCCTCCTCCAGCCTAACAAGTCAACCACGGCAACCAAAGGCGTGCCTTTATGATGAATGCCAACCAAGCTCAAGTTGCCAACGATGTGGTGAACGGTACGTTTTTAGTAAATGAGCATTTAGCTTCAATTTTATTTGATACCGGAGCTGATAGGAGTTATGTTTCTTTAAATTTGAATCTATTCTTGCTATACCTCGCACTATACTTTCTCGCCCTTTTTCTGTCGAAGTTGCCAATGGTAGTTCCATCACCACCGATTCGGTCATTCGAAATTGTATTCTCACTCTTTGCAAGCACGAATTCTCAATCGACCTCATCCTGATGCAAATGGGAAGCTTCGACATCATAGTAGGCATGGATTGGTTAGCCTTGCACCGTGCCGGAGTCGTTTGTTATGACAAGTTCATTCGTGTCCCGCTCGTCAATGGCAAAATTCTCAAGGTCTTTGGCAAAACGATCCCCAAGAAACTCAGCCTCATGTCTTGCTCTCAATCTCGTAAGTACTTGCGCTAAAAGTACGTTCCATTCCTAGACCAAGTGATAGTGAAAGATCCAAAAGAAAAGAAAATTCAAGACATTCCCGTTGTTTGTGAATTTCCCAACGTTTTTCCCGAAGACGTCTCTGGTCTTCCACCCATTCGTATTGTTGAATTCGAATCGACATTGTGCCCGGCGCGACTCATGTAGCCAAGGCTCCTTACCGTTTAGCTCCTTCGGAATTGCAAGAGTTATCGAACCAACTTCAAGAACTCTCCGGTAAGGGCTTTATCCGTCCAAGCTCTTCTCCTTGGGGTGCTCCCGTCCTCTTCGTGAAAAAGAAAGATGGCTCATTTCACATGTGTATCGATTACCTTGAACTCAATAAACTCACCACTAAAAATCGTTACCCATTGTCTCGCATCGACGACCTCTTCGATCAACTCCAAGGCGCAAATTGCTTTTCCAAAATCGATCTTCAATCGAGTTATCATCAATTGCGTGTTCTTGAAGACGACATTCCTAAAACCGCTTTCCGTACTCGGTATGGACATTACGAATTCTTGGTTATGCCTTTCGGATTAACCAATGCACTTGCGGTATTCATGGACCTCGTGAACCATGTTTGCAAACCATTCTTTGACAAATTCGTAATTGTATTTATCGATGACATTTTTATCTTCTCCAAAACCCAAGCCGAACATGAGCATCATTTACGTTCCATTCTTGATCTCCTAAGAAAAGAACAACTTTATGCCAAGTTCTCCAAATGTGAATTTTGGTTCAAAGAAGTTCAATTTTTGGGTCACGTCGTCAACGATAAAGGAATTCATGTTGATCCCGCCAAAATCGAGGCCGTAAAAGATTGGAAAACTCCATCCACACCCACGGAAATCCGATCTTTCCTTGGTTTGGTTGGGTATTATCGGCGATTCATTCTAAACTTCTCTAAAATCGCGTTACCCCTCATCGCACTAACTCATAAAGGAAAACCTTATGAATGAGGACCGAAACAAGAAGAAGCTTTCCAAACTCTAAAGCATATGCTTTGCAACGCTCCCGTTCTAACCCTTCCCGATGGAAACGACGACTTTGTGGTATTTTGCGATGCATCCAATCAAGGTCTCGGTTGCGTTCTCATGCAATGAGGTCAAGTTATCGCATATGCCTCAAGGCAACTTAAGGTTCACGAAAAGAATTATACGACTCATGATCTCGAACTTGGTGCCTCGTTTTCACTCTCAAAATCTGGAGACATTATCTTTATGGCACAAAATGTGTTGTATTCACCGATCATAAAAGTCTTCAACACATCTTTGACCAAAAAGATCTCAACATGAGACAACGTCGTTGGGCCGAATTACTTAGTGATTACGATTGTGAAATTCGCTACTATCCTGGTAAAGCGAATGTTGTGGTTGATGCCCTTGGTTGTAAGTTTAATGTTAAATCCGTTCTGCTTCATAGCATCATCATTCAAACCGATCTCCAAGAACGCATCTATCGAGCCCAATGCACCTCCATTGATGAAGGCAATCTGTATTATGAAATGTCTTGTGAAGGCGAACTTCAACTCGAAACCAAACCCGATGGCTTGCTTTATTTTCTCAATCGCTTGTGGGTGCCCGATCGCGATGAACTTTGTACTTTCATTCTCAACGAATCCCATATGTCGCGATACTTCGTACATCCCGGTGCGGATAAGATGTACTTCGATCTTCGATCTATTTATTGGTGGCCAGGTATGAAAAAGGACGTAGCACTTTATGTCTCGAAATGTCTAACTTGCTCAAAGGTTAAAGCCGAACATCAAAAACCTTTTGGTTTACTCGAGAAACCTCCAATCCCCGTTTGGAAATGGGAAGACATCGCTATGGACTTTATAACCAAATTGCCCCCCACTCAAAAGCAAAATGATAGCATTTGGGTCATCGTTGATCGATTAACCAAATCGGCTCACTTCATCCCGATCTGCAAGAAGTACTTTGTTGAACAACTCGCTCAAATCTATGTTCGTGAAATTGTATACCACCATGGTATTCCTTTGACCATCATCTCTGATCGTGATGCTCGTTTCACCTCTCGGTTTTGGAAATCGCTTCAAGAAGCTTTGGGCACTCGCCTCGGTCTTAGTACCGTTTATCATCCTCAAACCGATGGCCAATCTGAGCGTACAATCCAAACCCTCGAGGATATGCTTCGATCTTGTGTCCTTGATTTTGGTGGAAATTGGAGTTCTCATCTCCCGCTTATCGAATTCTCGTACAACAATAGCTATCATTCTAGCATTGATATGGCTCCTTTCCAAGAGCTTTATGGTCGTAAGTGTCGTTCTTCGATTTGTTGGAACGAGATTGGTGAAGCCCAAATCACCGGTCTAGAGATGGTTCAATACACTACCAATCGTATCGATCAAATCCGTAAAAATCTCCTCGCTGCTAGAAGTCGCCAAAAGAGCTATGCTGACAAACGGCGAAAACCTCTCGAGTTTAATGTTGGCGACTTTGTCCTTCTCAAAGTATCTCCTTGGAAGGGGCTAGTCCGTTTTGTAAAGAAAGGAAAACTAGCACCCCGTTTTGTAGGCCCATTCAAAATCCTCGAAAGGATTGGAAAAGTGGCTTATAAGCTCGATTTACCGCAAGAACTTGGCGGTGTTCATCCAACCTTTCATGTCTTAAATTTCAAAAAGTGCTTAGCCGAAGGTAATCTTCACATACCTCTCGACGAAGTACGTAGCGATGAAACCTTGCAAATGATCGAAAAACATGTTGAAATCTTGGATCGCAATGAGAAACGAACTAAACGTGGCCGCATCCATTTAGTTAAAGTCCGATGGGAATCACGGTGTGGCGCTGAATTTACTTGGGAACGAGAAGAAGAGATGAAGGAAAAGTACCCGCACTTGTTTATTACGGATTCTTCTTAATTTCGGGACGAAATTTCCTAAAGTAGGAAAGACTGTAACATTCGTCATTTTCGGTTCTTTTTGTATTTGTTTTTGTATCAAAACCCGACCCGATTTGTAAACCGGATATTTCGATAATATAAAATAATGGGTTTTATGTTTCATAATCATCTCTCACTTTTCGGATTTCGGAAACACCTTTTAATGGTCTTTAAAACACTTTAAAACGCCTAAAACGACTCAAATACAACCCGAAACGATTCGCGAACCAAATAGGACCAACCCCCCCCCCCTTGAAGGCTCCGCGCCGCACCGCGCGGACCAAGAGGAGAGGCCTGGTCGCGCGTGGCCTAGCCCATTAGCTCAGACAATCCGGATTTTGGGTTGTTTGTTTGTATTGTTTGACTTGTTAAACCATTTTAAACTCATGAAACTCTTGATATAAAACATGGAAAACAACTTTGACCACTACCCTATATATAAAATCCTATTATCTTCATTTTTCTCTTGCTCATTCATCTTCTTTCTCTCTAAAACTAAGAACACCATCTCAAACCTTCAAGGTTCATAATAATCAAGCAACAACCTTCTTTAATTTTTGTTTTGTTACTTAATAATTGAATCTTGTGGTACAACATATATATAATATGCACCCCTTGTTTCCTTCGGCTTTCATCTTCTCCGGGAGTCGATATGCTATAAGGAAAGGCTTCGTGGTGGACTCATTGTAGTTCTTGATTATACTATTTTCCTTTAATGCTTTACTAGTCTTGTTTATATTGTAAGTAGTTTAGTTTTCTAATTCATGTTTAAAGAGTTCCATGGTATTGGGTATGAAGTCACTAGTCTTGGTTTATTCCCGAGATTATAACCGAATCAAGACCGGACTCTTGTTTATTAGTTTTGTTTACTAGTTTTGTTTTAAATAGTTTTGTTTAAAATAGTTAAATAAACATGCTTATGTAAGATTTGAATATTATAACTTCTAAAATCATTTTTATAGTTCTATGGTATTTGGGTACGTGGCAACCATCCTCGGTATCATTCTGAGTCAAGGACCGAACCAAAACCGAACTAAACCGAGTTCATTTGCTTAAGATACACAAGTGTGTTTTTGGCCACCGAAACTCATATTTTCTTCAAGAATGTATTTTAAACTAATATTAAGTTATTTTATCAACATACTTGGTGTGTCGGAGTCCAACTTGATCTTATAACAAATTTGGACCGGTGAACCAAATACTCGCTTAACGGACGTTACGGTTCTTCACAATAGAACTATATACTTGGTTAAGTCTTTTTAATTTTATTGAGTTATCTCAAAACATTTTGAAAAGTTGACTTTGAGTTTAGTTAATTATCTAGACCCAAATTGACAAATCCGAACACTCGATTAAAACCTTGTTTCGGTATTCATATACCCAAGGGTCTTGCAATAATGCATTATAACCCACATAAGTTACTTAACAAAGGTTGAGTAATATTTATGAATGAAATACCAAGACCCGGTTTCGAGTAAACTTACTTTTTAGAACATGTCTTTAATTTACCAGATATTTACATTTTTAAACCATAAACTTCATGTATTTACTTTACTTGTCATATTTTACTTTAAACACTTCCAAGACTACCGACTAACTTAAGACCCATTTAATCTAGGTCTTGCTCGTTAACCCGATCTCTGATTATTCACGAATCAATCTTTCAAGTTACTTAGTTAACGTGAGTACATTTCATCCCATGTTTTCACTTTTATATTTTGAGGGTAACATGCATACTTATTCAAAACAAGAATGATTTATTATACACATTTCTCAAACCGCAAAATTTAGAGTGTATGATACTTAGAATACTTGCTCTTTTGTGTGTTATATGTCTCATATGCTTTACGTGCACGAGTGTTTATTTTTATGTTGTTGTTGAGCCTCATTAAGTATGATCATACGCTCCCCTAACTACTTAGCCTTGTGCTAGTAGAATAGGGCCTCATTATCCAAGTATGTCAGTTGTTACCGATTAGAAAGGATCCCCATTTACATATGTTTTATATACCATATTGATGCTTTTATTTTTAGTCTCATATACGTTTGTGGATTTCGTTCATATTATATATACTCAAAACTATGAAATTGCTCACCAACATACGTGTTGACAAATATTATTTTATGCATTGTTACAGGTTTGATTATTACTTGAGTTGGAGTTTGAATACGTCATTCTATTTTGAAACCGCTAGGTTATTAGAATAATGAACAATATTTATTTCTCGTATTTTTGTGTTTATATGTATGAACAATATGTGTTACTTTGGTGATTGAATGAAATTAATGAGTTGATTAAATATTGTCACTTTAATAGTGTCTTGTGTTCTTGGACAATCTGTTGCACCCCGGCATGTTCCGCCGCCTTTGGTCGGAGTGTGACACGAACCCGTACCCGATCTAAACCTGATAATACCCGAAACCCGGTTCTAGGTATACCCGAAACCTGAACCTAATTTAAGTTATACCCGAAACCCGGTTCTAGTTATACTCGAAACCTAAACCCGAACCAGGTTTTTTGCATACTCCGATATTAGTGTTTTTGCACCTGTTGTTGTGTGGTTGCCCACAGATTTATAATCGTTCTCCAACGGATCTTTTTTGGAGCACATATATGATATAAATACTTGTTAAAAGCAACATCTTTTGATATACCAAACAACAAATGAAGGCACATAAAATATATGTTTTTCATATCATTGTTTAGTTGTTAATATATATTTGAATAAACTATGAAGTTTGTATGAAATATAAATGGAATTAGGATTAAAAAAAAATGAAGCAGACCAGTTGACAGAAGAAAGCTGTAGAAAAATAGTTTTTATTAATACCCGGGAATAGGGTATTCAAAACACATAAAACGGGTTTTTCAATACCAAGAAATAATGCATTGAAATAGCCGGGTATTGAAGACCCGCTTCAATACCTGACCTGAAACCGGTACATAGGGTATGGTTTTTCAAGTTAACACCCGGACTTGAACCTGACCCAGGTATTGCTAATCCTCGATTTTCTAATTTAAATAACAGGTTCGACCCACATATTATTTTTTTATCACTCTTTTTTAGTTTATACATACTATCGATTAATTCAATCAACCTTAATATCAATTCTAGTTTATTTTTTGTCCACTTTCAAAGTTGATGACCGATACTTTATAATCTTCTTTTATTAATATAAAAAAAACAAGGTTTCCGTGAGAACTAAATATCCTTGTTCGAAGTTGAATTTATACAACATGCATGTTACTTTTCTTTTTATTTATATATCTCTTCTATTGGATTCAAATCAACCTAAATTTAAATTCGATTTGATTTTTCATATTCTCAAAGTTGTTAAGTAAATAAGTAATTTCTTTTTTGAAAAAGAGAAAATTAACTATTTTTATCTTCTATTTTAATTTATATAAAATTGTATTGTTTTTTATTTATATATTTCTTCTATTGGATTTAAATCAACCTCAATTTAAATTCGATTTATCAATCAATCAATCAATCATACCCAGTAAAATCCCACCGACAGCAGAGCTATAGGTAGGGTCTGGGGAGGGTGGGATGTAGGCACACCGTACCTCTATCCAAAGGAATAAAGATGTGGCTTCCATAGAGACCCTCGGCTCTAAGAACATGTGTATGAAGCAAAAAAAGGAAATCCAAGTTTAACAGTTATATAAAAAACTACTACTAATTATAATAATATTAATAAAAAGGTCACAGTTTAACCGCAATATAAAAGCTAATTTAAATTCGATTTGATTTTTCATATTCTCAAAGTTTGTTAAGTAAATAAGTAATTTCTTTTTTGAGAAAAAAAAGAGAGAAAACGTCTAAATAAACCATTATCTACTTTTAGCTTCTAATCTTCTATTTTACTTTATATAAAAAATTAAGTTTCCGTGTGAAGGAAACATCCTTGTTCTCTCTTTCTCCTTTCCAACAAACTTCCGAACAGCTCATAATATAAACATTATACTTGTAACCCAATATTCTCACAAATTAACACAAAACATGAAGAACACAACTTCTACAAGGGTTTTAGAACTCACAATCATCTCCGCCGAATCCCTTTCATACCCGGAAACCGTCCGATCAAGAAAAATAACAACACCTACATCATCATCAAATCCAGTGCCAACCAATTCGCCACGACAAAGGCCATCAATAACGGTTCGTACCAATTATGGAGTCAGAAGTTTACCATTGACATGCCCATGCATGCAACATTTTTCACGTTAGAAGCGCGGTCAGGCGATCATGTTGTTGGATCGGCTAAGGTTCCGGTGTCCGATTTTACTAGGTGGTATTTTCCTAGTGACTATTTGCATTTTTTGAGTTATAGGTTGAGAGATGGGTGCGGTGCACGGAATGGGATTATTAATCTTTCGGTTAAGGTGAATTCGCCGGATGTATTGATTGATATCGCGGGTGCTGGTGGGTCTAAGGCGTATTCGTTGGCGGCGACAGGGTGGAAGTACGACGGAGGAGTCTCTTAAGGGGTGGCGATTGGTATTCTTTTTAAGTGTTAATAGTATTATTGAGAAACTGATGCATGGTTCAATTTGGTTATATATTTTTTTAATTGGTTTATTAAAAGTGTGAATTATTTTATTTATGGTGTGTTAATTTTAACTTTTTATTTAGTTTGTTGGAGCTGACAAACAAACTAAAACTTTGTCTAATTAGTTATGTTGATGTTTTTACACGAATATATACGCATGTTAAACCATTCATATAATAGGGTCAAGTTATCCTATAAAGGGTAATAAAAATAAGAAATGTGAGAAGCCATAAATAATTGACATGTATCAAGTAAGGACCAAAAGAAAAAGGGCATAAAGGTCATTGTACACATTTTCACCCCCCACATGCAAGGCACATGTTAATACCCTCGTCATTTTAAAACGTTTATAACTTTTTTGTATGATATTTTAAAAAAAAAATCATCATAATAACAAGCGTTTTTTATCTTTAATATGAGTATGATTTTTGTTATATAAAATTTAAAACAAAAATCAAATCATTGTTTCTTTTCGCACACCATTGTGTCTTTTTCGCTTATCATTTTGTCTTTTTTCGTCATTGTGTCTTTTCGCACACCGTTGTGTCTTTTCGCATATAATTGTGTCTTTTTTTGTCATTGTGTCTTTTCGCACATCATTGTGTCTTTTCGCTTATAATTGTGTCTTTTTTTCGTCATTATGTCTTTTCGCACACCATTGTGTCTTTTCGCTTATCATTGTGTTTTTTTTTCGTCATTGTGTCTTTTCGCACACCATTGTGTCTTTTCGGTTATCATTGTGTCTTTTTTCGTTATTGTGTCTTTTCACTTATCATTGTGTCTTTTTCGTCATTATGTCTTTTCGCACACCATTGTGTCTTTTCGCTTATAGTTGTGTCTTTTTTCGTCATTGTGTCTTTTCGCACACCATTGTGTCTTTTCGTTTATCATTGTGTCTTTTTTCGTCACTGTGTCTTATTTCGTCATTGTGTCTTTTCACACACCATTGTGTCTTTTTTCATCATTGTGTCTTTTCGCACACCATTGTGTCTTTTCGCTTATAATTGTGTCTTTTTTCGCACACCATTGTATCTTTTCGTACACCATTGTGTTTTTTCGCTTATCATTGTGTCTTTTTTCGTCATTGTGTCTTTTTTCGTCATTGTGTCATTCCGCACACCATTGTGTCTTTTCGCTTATCATTGAGTCTTCTTTTTGTCATTTTGTCTTTTTTCTTCATTGTGTCTTTTCGCTTATCATTGTGTCTTTTTTCGTCATTGTGTCTTTTCGCACACCATTGTGTCTTTTCTCTTATAATAGTGTCTTTTTTCATCATTGTGTCTTTTCGCACACCATTGTGTCTTTTTTCGCCATTAATACATGTTACACAATGACTTGAAACGTAAAACACAATGGTGAATACGTATAAAACAATGACCTAAAACGTAAGACACAATGGCAAATACGTATAACACAATGGCCTAAAACGTAACACACAATGGTGAATATATATAACACAATGACTTGAAATGTAAAACACAATTGAAACAACATATTACACAATGACACAATGAACAACAAAAAAACACAATTAAAAAACCCATTAATTTTTTTTTTAATTTTATATACATATTAAAGATAAAAAAACGCTTATTATTATGGTGAATTTTTTTAAAAAAATAATGTCATATAAAAAAGTTATGGACATTTTAAAATGATGGGGGAATTGACATGTGCCTTGCATGTGGAGAGAAAAAATAAACAAATATGGGTTATTACCTTTATGCCCTTTTCATCAATTTTTATTTATTAAATTAATCTCAGTCATTCAAATTTAATATCGATGGACTGAATTCCTTCTCACCCTTCTCATTTTTGTTATCCTTTGTATTTTAACTTTACTCTCATATAATATGCCACGACTAATTAATTAACATGTTTAGCACTATAACAAATTTAAAAGTATATAACGTAAAATTGTATTATGGTGGTTTGTATATGTATAACCCATCATCTTGCTAGTCGGTATATTAAGTGATAGAATATTTATTATTGTATCAATATGTAAATTTTATTTATTTTCTAGTCCTTAGCTTATTGTATTTATAGGGAGCCTGTATCGTTCTGTATTCATTGAGCAAATCAATTCAATCATGGTATCACAGCTCATTGGTTGAAGTTCTCCCACCTGTTCCTTTCCAATTCTCTGTTCCTTTTCTCCTTCCCCTCCCTCTGTTCACCTCCTCCCCTGTTCATCTTCTCTCTGCCGCCATGTCTGCTTCATCGTCCACCACTGATTTCCCACTGGTTCCCAATTTTTCTGCATCAATTGCTATCAAATTATCATCTCAAAATTACTTATATTGGAGAACCCAGATTCTGCCATTGTTATCCTGTTATCAGGTCAAGGACCATGTTGATGGAACCCTACAACCGCCTTCCACAGTTGTTGACGGAAAATCGTCTCCAAATCCGGCCTATGATGTGTGGCGTGTGGCTGATCAGAAGGCCATCGTCCTTATTAACACTTCCCTCACTGAAGAGGCCCTTGCCGTGATCATTGGACTCGACACCGCTCGTGATGTTTGGTTGGCATTAGAGCGTGCGTTCTGCAACGCTTCAAATCAGCGGGCTCAAAGACTCAGAGACTCTCTTAGAGTTATGCAGAAAGGTTCACAATCTGTCATGGAATATGGTCGTGCTTTCAAAGCCGTATGTGATTAATTGATGGCTATCGGTCATCCTGTTGTGGATCATGATCAGGTTCATTGGTTCTTGATGGGGCTTGGTACTGAATTTGAAGGGTCTTCTACAACCGTTCATGCCATGGACCCGCCCCCTGTTTTTTCGGATCTCCTCATCCGCACCGATGATCATGAGCGGTTTATGAAGTCTCTTCGTGGCTCTGCTATTGTCTCTCCTGTTGCTTTTTCGGTTCAAGCACAAACTGGTCGTTCAAACATGTTTCGTGACTCACGTGGACGTGGAGGCCGGTCATACTCTCGGGGTGGCTATCGCTCCTTTGGTGGTCGCGCCGGTCGGGGTCGTCGACCACCCACATGCCAACTATGTCGGGGCTCTGGGCATTATGCATCTCAGTGCCCAACCCTTGCAAATTTTGCCACCTCTGCAGGCTCCTCGGCTGAGCATCTCGCTCATGCCTTCCATGCTCAGTGTAATATTTCGGACTGGACATGTGATACCGGTGCCACATCTCACATGTTTCCAACCACCCAAGGGGTAATTAACCCCACCCCTACTCCAGGTAATACCCGTGTCTTCTTTGGTAATGGGGAGTCTCTACCCATTTCTCATATTGGCTCGGCTTCTCTCGGTAACAAACTCAATTTACAAGATATACTTATTGTTCCTAACCTTACTAAAAATCTCTTGTCAATCAGCAAGTTGACACAAGACAACTATGTTGATGTCATATTCTCACATCCTAATTTTTTCATTCAGGACAGGGTCACCAAGGAGGTGCTAGCATAGGGACGCCGTGAGGATGGTCTCTATGTGCTCAAGAATAAAGAGGCATGTTTTGTTTCTACCAAATGTCCATCCGCCTCATTTGAGTTATGGCATGCTAGACTAGGGCATGTTAATTTTGACACTTTAGTTTCTCTTAAGAATAAAGGACATTTGGGTTTTACATCATTGTTACCAAAACCTGTTATCTGTGAACCGTGTGAACTTTCAAAGCCAAACGTGCTTCATCTATTCTTGAATTGGTGCATTGTGACTTGTGGGGGCAATCCCCTGTTGTGTCTGTGGGGAATTTTCATTATTATGTTGCTTTTGTTGATGACTTTTCTCGTTTCACATGGTTTTACCCTTTAATATCAAAAGCGCAGTTTGCTGATGTTTTACAAGATTTTATTACATTTGTCCAAACCCAATTCTCTACAAAAATTAAAGTGTTTCAAAGTGATGATGGGGGTGAATTTATAAGTCACAAGGTTCGAAAATTATTTAAACAAAATGGTACGTTCCACCGTCTTTCTTGCCCTCACACCCCTCAACAAAATGGTAGGGTCGAACAAAAGCATCGAAGTGTTGTGGAAACAGGCTTGGCGATGCTTTTTAACTCAAATGTTCCCGCATCCTATTGGGTGGAGGCTTTTTCGTCTGCTGTTTTTATTCTAAATCGATTGTCTACTAGTGTTCTCGGGGGTAAGTCACCTTTTGAGATGCTTTTTCACTCTCTTCCTGACTACTCCTCATTTCGTACTTACGGGTGTCGTGTGTACCCCTGTCTTCGTGATTATGCTCCTCATAAACTAGCTCCCCGAATTTTGCCCTGTGTGTTCATTGGCTACAACTCCAAGTACAAGGGCTATATGTGTCTTGAACCAACCTCTTCGCGTGTGTGTATCACACGACATGCCAGGTTTGATGAGCTTTAATTTCCATTCAAATCAGCCTCTTCTGAGCAACTGATTATCAACCTACCTCTGACCACATTTTTAGACACTGCCTCATCTGGGGTTGAAGCACCTTCTCCTAAACCTTCACCTAGTGTAGACACTCATAACTCAATTTCCATACCTCTACCCTTTGCACCACCCTCACACCCTACGGTACCTACCTCCCATGAACCGATCTCACCTCCATCCACCCCTACTACTTCATCATCTAGCTCCCCAACTCCCTCTTCAGCTACCACTTCTACTACACAGCCGAGTCCCTCACCACCACCACCCCCTCCCCCTCCAACTCACTCTATGGTCACTTGATCCAAAGCTGGGATTTTCAAACCTAAACATCGCGCGGATCTAGCTCATGCCGATCACATACCTCTTTATAGATCATTGTTTGCTTCTACTGATCCTTCTTCTTATCGGTTGGCTATGCCGGAACCGAAATGGTTGGCTGCCATGCAAACGGAGTTTGATGCTTTAATCAAAACAACACTTGGACGTTGGTACCCAGGTCATTGTCAACCAATGTTGTTGGTTCGCGTTGGCTTTTTCGTAACAAATTTCGGGCAGATGGTACTATTGAGCGCCACAAGGAAAGGCTTGTGGCTCAGGGCTTTGGCCAGATTCCCGGACTAGATTACTCGTTAACTTTTAGTCCAGTTGTCAAGGCTACCACGATTCGCACTGTTCTTGCGCTTGTCGTCATTCATGGTTGGAAATTGCATCAACTTGATGTTAATAATGCATTTTTGCATGGTGATCTGACAGAGTGTGTGTATATGGAGCAGCCTCCTGGGTTTGTCAACCATAACTTTCCCGATCATGTTTGTCATTTAAATAAAGCCATTTATGGCTTAAAGCAAGCCCCTTGTGCTTGGTTTTCTCGATTGAGTAACTTTTTAATTGGGTATGGGTTTCTTTGCAGTCGTGCGGATCCGTCATTATTCTTTCTGTACTCTCCAGGGTGCACCATGTTTCTTCTCGTATATGTGGATGACTTGATTCTCACCGGTAATCAACCATCTGCTCTTCATTCTTTCATTCAGTCCCTGAACTTGGAATTTGGAATTAAGGATCTGGGAGAACTAAATTACTTTTTGGGCCTTGAGGTTACCCATCATGATTCTGGAATTGTTGTTAATCAGTCTCGCTATGCGGTTGATATTCTAACCCGTGCTCAGATGTTGGATGCCAAACCGGCACCCACACCTCTTAGCACGAATGTTTCGTTTGTTGCTGCAGGTACACCATTTACTGATGTGACGCATTATCGTTCGATTGTTGGGGCATTGCAATATCTAACGATTACTCGTCCTGATCTTGCCATGTTGTAAATCAAGTGAGTCAGTTTCTTCATGCTCCAACTGAAGATCATTACAAGGAAGTTAAGCGTATCCTGCGCTATCTCAAGGGTACTGTTGCATTGGGATTACATTATACTCGGCCACCCTCTGTCTCCATTGATGGGTATTCGGATGCTGATTGGGCTCGCTGTTTAGAGACCCGTCGCTCTACTTATGGTTATTCCAATTTTCTTGGCGGAAACCTTATCTCTTGGTGCGCTAAGAAACAACCTGCTGTTGCACGATCCAGTTGTACGTCCACGATTTGAAAAATGAAAATCACACAATTTTTCGTTAAAAGCATTGAGTCAAAAGATCAGTATGGTTTTGGTCTTTTGAGGTTAAGCATTTCCGTTAATTAATAATGTCCCACGGGAACATCCGAGTGGTAAATGATGAATACCCTTCGATCACCACCAGAGATTGTAAGGATTTGAATCTAGCTTGTTTGTACAACTTTGGTAGTGTTAGGGATATAGGAGTAGATTAGGTGCCGGTAAAAGATATTATATATATTTCATGTATAAGAAAATATGAATGGGATTGACTTCTCTCTATTTTGTTTTGTGTCTTTAAACATGATGTGTGTATTAGAGTGGGAGGAGTGGTTGTGACTTGTGAGAAAGAGGTGAGGAGGGTGAGGTGGCATAGTGAAGGGGTGACGGACGGAGAAATGTGGTGAACGCGAGGTGGATGAGTGGGACCGATGAAGCCCAATGTAAAGCGAGTGAAGGATGAGATTGACAAATTAAGCCCAACTCAGACCCTTAGCATGTAGATATCAAACAAAATGTAATATTATGTTTACTTTTCCTTATTTCTAATTTAGTTATAACCCTCATTTGGTTTTCAAGACATAACAATTTGTTCAATATATGTCCAGTTTCAAGACCCTTGATGATCTTCATCAACGGAAACATCGTAGTGATATTGTCACCATCACCACCACCACAAAAATACAACAAATAACGCACCAAATACACATCAAAACGCACATTAATACAACATGTGCTTGCGTCGTAGGAATCTACACAAATAACAATATAAAATTTTAAATGAATGCTTACAGATGAAAAACTTAACTACATCATATAATAATAAGAACATACCGTACACCTATAACTAACCTTTTTTTTTTTTTTTTGCCATTTGTATTCCTATAAGGTCAACAAAGTAAATTTTATCAAATTTTACACGTATTACGTACACACACCAATACCTACATGGATAAATATATAAGTAAAAGTGAATAGATCATGAAGAGAATCAGAGATTAACAAAACATGACATGACCCACGAACCTTATAACTTGCATTGTCTCCCTCAAAATAATTGTTCAGCATCATCCGGTCCACATAAGTACTTTACCATTTGCTTTTCATATCGAGACAAATTTGCTAGCATAGTCACCATCAAAATCATTAATTATTTTCTTTTCGTACACCCAAATGAATGATCTTTCCAACGTGTCCTAACATTTGGTTCATTAATGTTTATGAGTTCGGGTAATTTTTCCATGTAATTATTTGTTTATTTATTATAAATAAGTCGTGCAAATCAAACAAAGTAAAACAGTTCTAAGATATCAAACTTTGATTACAAGTTTTACCTGGAACTCCTTTCTCAAAACAGATGAAGACCCGTAAGTGGGTAAGAAGAAGATAGAATAAATTTTACTGCAAATTTTTCTTTATATTTCAAACAAAATGCTAGTACAATTTATACAAATTGAAAATGCATCCTAACCTAGAAAATGGGAAGACGTGCAAGACTAATAACTAAAAATGGGAAACATGGAAACGTGAAAGAACAGTTTACAAAAAGCAACTTTCATGCATGGCTAATTCAACCTTAGCTGACTAGATGGAAACGTGGCTTCATGGATCAGGTTCGTTGACCCGTTTCAAGAACCAAGATTTTTAAATGGTTTCTAGTTGAGAGAAATGGCCTTTTGTGTTTCGAGGTAGTCTGTCATTTCAAATGACGGATCCTAAGAATTTTCAAAGCTTGTCAGCTTTTGTCAGAAGACTTAGAATTCTGAAGGTGTTCCGTCATTTGAAATGGCAGAGCTAATGTAAATAGTTTACGAACCGTCATATGAAATGACATATCTCAGTATCCCACCGATCACATGCTAGAAAGTGCATACCCCTGAATTTTTGTTAGGGTTACGCCACTAGAAATTGTGGATCTCTAATAACATAGTCACATACTTTGACTTGAGATCTGTCATTGCAAATGGCATATCCTGAATAGCATTATGCTAACAGGTACATGTAATGATGTAAGTATACATCATTGTTGAGAATATGTTTTTTTTTCCTTTGGTGAGGGAGCTGTTGCAAGAAAGAGGGGCGGGCGGGCGGGCGGGTAAGGTGGAACAGTGAGGGAGAGAAATGTGGTGAAGGCAAGCGGGTGAGACATATGAAGCCGGATCTGATGTGAATGATTAGGTCGATGAAGCGAACTCATACCCTCGGTGCGTAAATATCAATCAAAATGTAATATAGGTTTACTTAATTGCATTGGATTTTATCCACGTTTAGTTATGTAGTTTTACTAACTTTTAATTTACTTATAACCCACCCTCATTTGGTTTTCAAGATGTAACGGTTTATTCAATATACAGTCGAGTTTTAAAACCCCTAGTCTTCATCAACATAGCCAACCGGTGTCGTAGAAATTTACACAAATTACAATATTCAAATAGTAAAATCCGGATATTATAAACAATAATATCGAAACATAACACCTTAAAAGCAACACCAAAATTGTTTCACACGTTGAATCAAAAGTACAATATTAACAAAATACTCATTTCATAGAAAAAAAAACCAGGCACAAAAGTACGCATCATAACTTATAAGTATAGCCCATATCTAGCCAACATTGCATCCCATCGATCGAGTAGATTTAGATGGATGCTTACAAATGAAAACTTAACTACATCATATAAATAAGAACATACCTATACACCTATAACATAACCTTTTTCGCCATTTGTAAGCCTTCTTTTATGGAGAAGGTGCAAGGAATTCTTGCTTGGTAGCAAATATACGACGTGATCGATGTCTGGTATGATCATGCTTTTATAATAACCCTTCACTTCAAATTATACATTTTTCTGCGTGTTTGGGTACAAGGCGTTGGACCAATTCTGGAGAGGCATGAGCTAGCTCTGTACCAGTATTGAGTATCGTTTATTAAGAATCGTCCTCATTTAATCAAAAAAATATATTATTGCAATTGTACGCAACAAATAAGTTATTATAAAAAAAATTAGCAAAAAGAGCTTCGAGTCAACAGAATCCGTTTAGACTAAGGTGTAAACGAGCCATGCCGAGCTTGCACTCGGCTCAGTTTATTTACTAATTATTACTTTTATATACATTTCTAATTATTTTTACATTTTTTATGTGTAACATAACATATAGTATGTAGTTATCATTATCATTTTTTATAGATAATAACTTTTGTGTGAATAAATTGAATAAAAAATTAATATAAATAGTTGCACTTGTTTAGGCTCGCAAGCCAGCTCAAGCTTGATAAATGAAGCTCAAGCCTGGTCTTGTTTATTGAATAGGCTTATTTCAATCTCGTTAAAGCATGACTCGAGTAGCTCATGAGCACAGCTTGAGCTTGACAAGTGAAGCTTGAGGTCAAGCTTTTTTATTAAACAAACTTATTTTAAGGCTTTTCAAGAAGCTCACGAGCAACTTGGCTCATTTAGACCCCTAATTTTGACCCATATTAAAATCTACCCTGGTTTCTAAATGTTAACAATTTTTTTTTCATATTTCTTTATAATTACTGATGAAGAATAATATAACTATTGTACCTTGTGGTGTGAAGTTAAATAGGGGAGGAAGGGGTTTTCCGCTTGGTAAAGTGGTGTTTGGATCTCTTAAATCATCAAAGAACGGATGGGCACACGCCTCCAACTGAAAAACATCATAATCATCAAGATCCCGGTTTACTTTCATATTATAAAATGCTATAGATGTACAAAAAAAATCCCTAAATCATAATTTGTTATTTAGCGACATGAGAAACAAGTAACGAGGTTCACTTACATTACTACATCGCAGCTTTGGTGAATATTGAAGTAAACGTGAGACAAGATCAACCGCTTCGGGTGGCATGCGCTTCTGAAAAATCTGAAAAAAGAATGTACAAATATAAATTTATATGTTGGAATGAATATATTATATAATCACACATACAAAAATGTTTTCCAGTACAAAATAATCGATTGTTAATTAACCTTATGCCATGGATGAGCCTTGATTTGTGGAAACTTAAATTCTGTGTAATGTGGATTCATACACTTGATTTCCTCTCTTGTTGGTGTTCCCAGAATCTAAATTAGAACAAATAAAAAAAGATAGTGTCAACAAAAAATTCAAAATTTCGATTTTACAGCAGCAAAAGTTGTAAAAGAACAAACCTTGATAATCTCCACCAGCTGATCTACGCCGCTTTCACCAGGAAAAAGAGGCTGTATATGTTTACAAATCATATAAATCAGCAAAATCTCTATTTATTTATTTACTTATTTATGCTATAATCTAATGTTCTCAACAGAAAACAGATGTAACGGCCCATAACCAGAGTGTTTCTAAAATCTTGTCAAGAAAATAAATCTTTACCAAATCAAGATGAAATAGGCCTGTAAACGAACTGAACAAACATGAACGTGGCATGCTTGTGTTCGTTCATTTAACTTTCACAGAGAAATTGATGGAACATGAACAATTAAATGAATGAAGTTTCTTGTTCATGTCCATTCGTTGAGTGCGTTCGTGTTCGTTTATGTCCGTTCATTAATAGTACAGACGATTCAGGAATGTAAAAGAACACAAACGAACAAACATCACTTACCATAGACAAATAGACATCTATATGTTGGACCTAAAAGTTTAATAAGACTAGTCTAAACTGTAATTGTCGATATTTTAATTTCATAAAACTGTAATAAACTGAAATGGGCCTAAAAAAATATTGAAGTATATTTAAACAACCGAACATAAACAAATAAACATAAATGAGCGAGCGAGACATGTGTTTGTGTTAGTTCGTTCGTTTCACTAAATGAACAAAAGAATTTTTTCATGTCCGTTTGTTTATTAAATAAACGAACTTCCTTCCCAACAGTTCAATAAACGCTCGTTAGTTTATAGGCTTAAAGCGAAATCTAGAAAAGACAAGAAAACAAACATAAAATAGTCACATACGTGTCCCAATAGTAACTCAGCCAAAACACAACCAGCAGACCACATATCTATTGCATTGGTGTATTCTGTTGCTCCAAATATCAATTCAGGAGCCCTATAATATCTTGAACAAATATATGAAATATTTGGTTCACCAGGCACCTATAATGAAAACAAATAAAGCTCAAAACTTGACAATTAATTGGCAAAAGAAATTAATGAGTGTCTTACCAGCATCTTTGCACTCCCAAAATCGCATAGTTTCAGCTGATGAGTGTGTGGATTAACCTGCAAATCAAGATCCCAATTTAATGTATAAACTTTACAAAAAATGAGAAGTCAATGTTATTAGCAGGGTTATTTATGTATTAAAGATCTTACCAACAAATTTTGTGGCTTTATATCACGATGGCATACACCAATCACATTGTGAATGTAGTTAAGTGCCCGACAGATCTGAACCAAGACGAATAATTAAGTCAATTAAGATGCAAATTAGTAAAAGTAGAAGATAACAATGAGTACAAGATTCACCTGATACGTGTACAGCTGTACGTATAAAAGAGGTATGTGCTGAGTCATCCTACTGTAATGCCTAGACACGCGATACACTGTTTCAGGTATGTATTCTAGCACAACGTTTAGGTACACTTCGTTCTTTTCAGTTGTTGAATAGAAACAGTTTTTCAAGGGAACAATGTTTGGATGATCAAGTAAACGCATGATTTGAAGCTCTCTGTTTTTGTATCGTTTATCCTGTAGCACTTTCTTTATAGCAACAGATTCACCGGTTTCAAGACATTTAGCCTATAAAAGAACAGTGGTTTATTCACTAAAACATTACCAATATCTTTGAGCACAAATGTACGTATATTAAAATCATATCCTGGTACCTCAAAAACTACGCCGAAGGAACCGGTGCCAACTACACGCTCCGCCATGTAAGATAAAGTCTAGACCAAAATAGGCTCCAATTACTAAACATATCCAACAAAATTGCTATTAACTTAGAATAATTACCTGCTTCGGTTGTCCATTTCGACCACCAACAGAAGTCACTATTATCTGGCCCTTTTCTGTCACGTTCCCATTGACAACGGTAGCCTCAACTTCCTATATTACAACTTACAATTTAATCAAAAACATATTCAAAATTATACAGCATTCAATTCAATATGTACCTTGTCTTCAGATTTATCTTCCTTGATTTTCATGTCGTTCATTTCTTTCGGAAGCTCATCATAATCAGCTTTTTCAGGTTTAGATGTGGAAGTTGCGTTGGATGTGCTTGCAGCCATATCTGTGGATGCAGATTCCGTATGCAATTCTACAGTTTCGGTACTCTTCTCTACTGATTGCGGCTCTGGTTCACCACTAACATGTGATTCAACCTCTTGCTCAACTTTTACTCTCTTAATGCTAGAATCTCCACCCTACCAAATAAAAGTTAATAATAAGAACGCAAACATCTAGGGCTGTAAACAAACCGAACCAAATAAGGCCGTGTTCATGATCGTCCGTTAAGCTTCCAACGAACAAGCAAACTGTTCACGAACAACTAATCGAACGAAATTTGTTGTTTGTGTTCGTTCATTAAGGAAATGAACTTATTCATAAACGGTTCACGAACACAAATGAACAAAAATAGTGTTTTGTTTGATTTGGCTAACCGAAAATGGTCAGTGTCAATTTTACATATGACACTGATATTGCTTAAATAGTTAAATCTATATGATAAGATTTGAAAAGGCATTGAAACGTATCAAAACCTTTGATGAACAAACATAAACAAACAGCCATTAAAAACATAAACGGACGTAAACAAACACACTATCGAACGTTCACAAACATAATTGAATAAACTTGGCATTTGTTCATGTTCGTTCATTTATTAAACAAGCGAACACCCACGAACGAACCTAACTTTCGGTTCATATTACGCACATCTGCATTTTGATAACTCCTCAAATCAAACAATACTAGCATGATATCAATACAAATCAGTAAATACTAGGGGTGGCAAATGTGACCGATTAGGGTTATTACCAGTTTAAGTAAAATGTATAATGGGTGAGAATTTCATATAAAAAAAAAACAAAAAAACGAGTAAAAGCATTCCATCAACTAATACATCATAAATATCCATAAATCACATGAACAAACACACATTCTCTAAACTAATTAACTTAACAGTACCTCAAAACTTTCAACTACTCTATCATTTAAATATAATCGGTTTAAGTAAAATGGTTAGAATGGGTTGAGATCAAAACCCCTCAAAAAAATAATAAAAAACCATAACTCAATATATAAATTAATAAAAAAAAAAGAGTAAAAGCGTTCAGCTAATGCATCATAAATATCCATAACATGAATAAACACAAATCCTCTAAACTAATGAACTTAACACTAACTCAAAACTTTCAACTATTATTTAAATAAAATATAATCAATGAAACACAACCCAAATCTATAAAACACCCACCGGATCTGAAACAGAAGATCTTCCAGAAGCAATACTCTTCAACCGACGCATCATCACATTCATTATTATGTTTCATATAACATAAGTTAGTTCAAAACCTTATTTCACTTTCTCTCTCTAAATCTATCTATGGGTTTCTCTCTCTCTCTAGTCTAGACTTGATCTCAAAGACTCTCTTTCTGTTTCTGGTCAAAGGTGTGAAGAAGGTAATCATTCAATGTTTGCCTCTTTATGTACGCTAGTCAAAGTTTGATTACATCCGTTGGATGTAATGATCTGACGGCCGTGAGTGAAGGTAGCATTGGATGCTATGAAACAGGTTTCAAAGTAATGCCCTTCGTATGGGAATATTCTTTTGGGGGCCCACCGCCCTCTTTTTATTTTCCCTATACTTTTTTGAAAGTTTAACGATGTATTGTTAAAGTTGGTTAAAATATTTGATTACTAGGTTATTAACCCGTATAGGACACGGGTGAAAATATTGAAATTTTTCAACAACCATATGTCATTTGAAAAAACAACATAAGTTGTTATATGTTATCCGGGACGACAACATACTTTAAGTTGTAAATAATATTGATACGAAAACCAATGATTGTGAAATACAAAGATAAACCCAAACAGCATTCAAATTACAATATTTGATAAGCAAAAGTTAAAAATGTAAAATTAATAAGCTACTTTTTAGATTGTATACATAAAAAGTTAATACTTACACAAACTTACTATACACCTAAATTAAAAAACCAACGGAAGACATGAATATTATCATCATATTAGCCCACCATCAACTTCTTCGACATCTAACTATACTATTAAACCAAAAGAGTTTAACTCAACTTGGCCTATTCCTATTGATTGTTTTTTAAGATTTCCATGTATATCTAATACTTCTCTAATTTTCATATGAATAAAATAAATCAAAAATAAATTAAAATTATAAGCAATCAATTCTCTTTAATCTCTTTAATGATTAAAATTAATGATTCAAATGAAGTTTATAATTATTAATATCAATTTCTATTATTTGTATTATTTCGATTATTCTATATACACAAGTCATATTTTAACCTAAAAATCCAAATCAATTATTTACTCTTTCACGCCTCCATCCTCTTTCACGGATCTCTACCTTCAATTCATTTATTCGGCAAATTCACCGTCGACCACGATGAAGCTGTTCACCAACCGGACGTTTTATCTACACTATATCGGCTACCTATGACTGTCTTCACAATCCATCAACGTTACTACCGGTCAATTAAATCATTAGGTGTTATTTTTGTATTTTGATTCAACTGAAATTATATTCTTTTTTTTTATTTCATACCGGTCAACGTTACTACGGATTTAATTTTACTAAAATTGGTTTTAATTATAGATTTATGAAATTTGACCCATTAACTAATTAAAAATATAACTATTGGAGTATAAATTGAGATTTGTAATCAATTTGTGTATATTAGGAAAAAAATCAACCATTTGATAAATGATTACTTTAATTACGAAATTAAATTATTAACTTATTTTGCACAACTTATATCAATTACTTAATTATTCAATTGCTTATTAATTATATTATATTAGACTATTTTTATAAATTTCAACCATATGATTAAGGATTTTAATATATCATAATTTATTATAATTTTAGATATATGGTAATTTATAATCAATTTTAGATACACGGAATTAAAATATTGATGATTAATTATATTAATGTTAATAATTAAATTAGTAACTTATTTTTCTACATTAATAACTTAATGTTGTAGGTTGAAATATGAAGAAGATTTAAAGATATAAATTTAATTATTTTGTCTTTATAATATAATTTAACAAGATTACATTCAAGCATTTCAAAATTTGAAAATCCCCTAAAGCAACATACATATTTTCGTCCATAATTTTAGCTAATTCAAAATTCCTGATTTTATGTTTTAATTAATTACATTAATACCCTCCTTCTTTATGCAAGTCTCCAAAATTTGAATCATTTACTACTTGTGTATAAATAGTATGACTTTCACACCAAAATTTTTACACTATCACACCATATTTAGCAAAAACCAATTTGTTTGTTTGTAAAGTTTATATTTATGGTCGTGCTTATATAATTCATTTTGTTTTTTTTTTTATTTTTTTGGTTAAAAGTGTTATTGTTCATAAATTAATATCTTGTTTATTTTTAACTTGTCACCACCAAGAAGTTGGAGCCAACAAATATCACAATTTTGAATCAATTGGATGTGCTTAACAGTGACTGTGTCCTCAAGGGTGTGTGTCATTCGTCAAATTCGGGTCTTTATTTAGATTCGTTTTGTAAACTTTTATTATGTAAAACCGACTCAATCATTTTTAGAACCTAAATTAATTATTATATAATATTATATAGACCTCGATCATCAATAATCGATGTTTTGTCATATTATAACGTGTTAAGAAAAAAAAACATAAGCGGTTTAAAATGATTTTCGTAAACTAGTTATAAGCTTTGGAAACATTTAAACTCGTATTAAACATTTATTGAAACATGAGGGGCCACTTTTGAAAATATATTATGCATATATAAAAGCAACAAAACCTAACCCTAAACATTAACATCAGCCGTCCCTCTTTCCCTGCCGTTTTCCGGCGCCGATTTCCAGTGGCCGGTGCACCTCCGGCGAACCTCCTTTCCGGCGAGAAGCCACCTCCGGCCACCACATCCTCGCGATATCCAACTAAGCCAACTCCCTCCTACCCCTGGTCCGCAAAACCGACGTCGAACTACACCCCTTTTTGTAAGGCCTCGTTGCCGGTAGCCCTACTTTAACGTTGGATTTACTCATAAACGCAGTTCTAAATATCAGAGTTAACAAAAACTTTCGCGGAATAATAAAACTTCAACCATAACATTTTACATAACCATCAAATCATGTCTTATAAAACATTCGTAGTCGATTTAAACAAAACATAGTCTTTAAAACATCACAACATTTCTTCGAGATGCCAGTATCTTCGATTTCCATGCCATGTGTCTTCAGTCACGCGAGCTGCCTCAACCTATTTGCCTGCGTGCATACTAAAAGTCAGCTATGCTGAGTGAGTTCTAGTTAATCACATAACTTACTTTTCATACACATATACGTGCCCGAAGTTACGCATTACAACATATCAAGATCAGCATTCGTCCATACACATTCATATCTAACCATACATTATAAAGGGCGTTTCACCCTACATACCTCGGATATTTTTAGTGTCTGGTACCCTCCATCCTCGGATATTATTAGGGTCCAGTCACCCTTCATCCTTGGATATTATTAGGGTCCGGTCACCCTTCATCCTCGGATATTATTAGGGCCCGGTCACCCTTCATCCTCGGATATTATTAGGGTCCGGTACCCTTTCTTCCATAGCTCCACACTATACCTGTCCTTAAATATTTTTCCTGACATTACGTGCAATCTCCGAAGAGCGTTCACGTACCATTAACTTATCATACGTACATTATGCATACATCATAAATATTCATACATGCATCTTATCTTACATCATACATAGCAATCACATCTTTAGCTACCACCTGACGGTACATGCAATATCCGAAGATCGTTCACGCACCGTCAAGAAATCATCATACATACATCATACAAGGCATACACTTACCACTTAAGGTATGTGTATTAACTATCACATCGAGTATGCACACAGCCCCAAAAACATAACAAGGAAGTGGGGTAGAAACTCACCTCAATGCGGTTGCGTTCACCGTTTACGGTTATTCCCTTCCTGAGCTGTGCACGACTAACTGTATAATAATTATACGTTTAAGTAAACTATCACTACACATATCGCATTTCTAGTTTAATTATTACCCTCAACGAACGGGGGTCCGGGGGCAGCGCCCTTAGCAGCGGGGTTCTAGGGGCGGCAGCCCCTAGCGGGGTCCAAGGGGCAGAGCCCCTCAGCTTGGAAAAAAATTATTTTCATTAACCGTTTTAACACATTTTCCATTAGCATTTTGAATCATTGAATAATATGCTACTTAAAAGTTCAAGGGCTTATTTGTAATTAAATTATTCTTTTGTAAGTCCAGGGACCATTCTGTCATTCTGTTAAACTTCTAATTCGTTACTTATCCTTAACGAACTGACTTGCCATGACGAACTGGTTCTTGTAACGAATTGAAACCTTTAACGAACTAGTTACTTACACGAATTGGACTTTTAACGAACTGGACACTTAACGAATCAGTCCATGTAGCGAACCAGTCCAAGTAGCGAATTGGACCTTCTAATTCGTTATCTCCTTTAACGAACTGGTCATAACGAATCAAGGGTAATTCGTTACCCTTTTCCCTTAACGAATTGAACACGAATTGTAATCAGTTCGCTATGTTCCCATGGACGAACTAGCTAGCGAATCACCTTTAATTCGCTATATTCCTGTAGCGAACTAGGGTTAGGTCAGGAATGTCAGAACATTCCCTGACATTCCCCCTTAACCTTGTACCACTTTCCGGCGCCGTCATTGCCAGAAAGCTGCCTGAAAAACGCGATTTCACCGGAAAAACGTGTTTTAGCTCGTTTTTCACCGTTTTCCCTCCCGTTCGATCCAGATATGAGCTAGGGTGACCCCTAAGCTCATCATAGGTTCGATTTATACCCGATTCCATCTGGATCTCGTGACTTAAACGGTTTAATGGTGTCGGCTCGTCGTTTCATGATTATATCTAACGGAGTTAAGCTCAAACAATAAAATACTATCATTACCTCAGGTCGGTTCTCGGTTTCCTTCTTGATATCAGTTTAGAGAGAGAGAGAACTAGAGAGAGAATCTTAAGTGTGTGTTTTGGATGGTGTAAGGGATATGTGTAAATGAATTAAATGGAGGATTAAGGGTATATATATTTTTGATCATGGGCTTAAACCCATGGTCTTTCCTTCATTCCTCCATAACCCAAGTCCATAACCCATATCCATTTACCCAACACAAGTCCATCTCGTATTCTATTCAACTAAACCGATAACGACCCGCTATAAAATAAACGAACTTTATTTTATTAACATAACCGAAAGTAGGATATTACACTTTTCCCTTCCCGAACTTCCGGCAGCCCCTTTCCCCTTGTGGTTCGTTTTTCCGGCGTGAGCTCCGGCGGTCGGAACCTGCCCCAACCTCTCTCTTTATCTCCGTCTCTCTCATCTCTCTCTCTCATCTCTCTCGTCTCTCTATCTCTATCTACTCCCTCCTTCACCCTCTCTCTCTCTTCTTTCTCTCTGCCTTCGTTTTTCCGGCACACTCAGGTGGCTGGAATCGGCCTTGGTTCGTATTCGGCAGTTTTCGGCTCGGATTTCTTTCCGGTGTAGAGCCACGAGTATATACACGTCTAATAGGTAAATGTAATTTGGTATTTAGTGTTGCTAGTTTTCGTATATCGATTGTCATATTTAAATCATTAATAAATCAGTTATATCGTTTGATTATATACTTGAAACGGGTTGGTTTGGGTATGGAGTTGTTTTGTTTTGGGTAAAAGATGAACAACCGGGTTCGAGTCTAATCCTAGACCGATTTCGGTGTTATTTTTTATATTTAACAAAATTGTATTACTATTAATAATAACATTACTATATAAAGATTATTATTAGTATTATTTTGTTTAACTTGTTATTATATGTATTCATTACTATTATTACTATTATTAACAAGATAATTGTTATTATTAACATTATTATTATTATTATTATTATTGTGATTATTATTATTATTATTATCTATTAAAATCATATTATTATCATTAGTTATTAACAATAATATCATTATAGTTATTTTGTGAACTCGTTTAGAAATCGAACCAACAATGTGTATGGTAACATTATTTACTATCAACATTACTTATTGTTATTACTATTTTTATCAACAACACTTTTAAATAATACTAAGATCGTTATTCCTTAACTATTATTATTAGTATTATACTATAGTAGTAGTATTAATAATGGTTATTATTATTATCTTACATATCCATATATATATATATATAACATATCTTTTTGGAAGTATTATTATCATTACTATCATTATCATTAATAATAATATTATAAACTTTATTATCAATTCATTTTTATAAAACTGAACTCTTGATTTAAACCCGTCTTGTTTCTTTTAATATTGGTTTAACTATTTAAAAGCCCAATAAAATAATATTGTTTTATTCTAATTATCAATTTAGTATGAGTCTCTAATCATTAACAAATTAACCGGTAATCCGATTAACAACCGAACCTTCTTGTCCAATGTTTCCAATATAGTTTCATTATGATTTCAAGTTCATTAATATATATTACATTATTTATTTTTAGCTAAGGTGTTTATCATTTCAAGTCGGATTCGTTCGTTTTGTTCACAAGCTTTCTATATGTCCATCATTAATTAGTTTCTCGGTTCATCAGTCGAGGTGAGTACTTTCATACCCCTTTTTCCATCTTTCGTTTTGGGGTGACATTTCATACCTATCAAACTAAATGCTTTATTCACTTGAATCTTAAACCCACAAACGTGATTGTATACTTTACCTAAATAATTGCTTGATTTGGTGTTCTATGCTTACATGTTTATTTGCCTATGTGTTTATCGCTTTTGGATGGTGGAACTACAAATCCTAGACCATTTGACAACCCCTCATGGCAAGGTGTCGTTAACGTAATGCAATTAACGATAACTATTAAATCCTAGACTACTTGGCAACCCCTTGTAGCTAGGTGGTGCTAATGTGTTTAGCAACTGTCTATAAAATCCTAAACTATTTGGCAACCCCTTATAGTTGGGTGTCGCTAACTTGTTAGCGATAACTATTTATTCCAAATTTATAGCTTTTATTTATTGTTTTGTATACAAGTTTTGTGGCTCTTTATTACTATTAATTTATATGCTCAAACTTATGAATTGCTCACCAACCTTTGTGTTGACAAACTTTATTTTATGAAATGTTACAGGTTTGACTTTTGTTTACTCGAGGACTTGATGAAAACGTTACCAAGGCTATTAGGGTATTAGTAAAACGAATAATATAATTGTTACTTGTATTCAATTTGTTCGTGTGAACGAGATGTGTTGATTACTGATTTGTTGAAATAAAATGAGTTAAATAAATATTGTCACTTTAAATAGTGTCTTGTGTATTTGTCCAATCACGTTGCACCCCGGCATGTTCCGCCTTTGGTTGGGGTGTGACAGTGCGTATTTTGAAACTATAGCGTCTCAAGGACAATTCAAAGCCAGAGAAGATTGGTCGATAGAAATGTTTTTGCAAGACGAAATGGTATTGTTACATATTCATTAATTTTACTATATTATTCATACAATATTGTACTAATGTTAATAATAATGTATCAGGGTAACAGAATTCAAGCTTATGTGAGGAAAGCTTGCATCCCCAAGCATGATGTGTGGCTTGGTGAGAATAGGTCGTTGATTGTTATATTGATGTTACATTTACGCACGCGAATATAAGTTTGTCTAGACGGGAACTTGGGTATAAGCCGACGGCGGATTTGGCGACCGAGTTGAAGAAGTTTGTTAAGTGATATCTTTGGTATTATGGTCATGATCAAGGGAAAACTAAATCTGTACATTCATAGTTTTGATTTGTGTTTTAGTTTTAGGATTTTTTTTTTAATTTTATGAAAGAAATAAAGATCTTATGAGCATGATTCTTTGCTTGAAATGAAGATAAATCAAAACAATATTCTTATTTTATTTTTCTAATTTACATTTGTAAGTTGTGAACACAAGTTCCCCTTAATTAATATTATACATTTAATTTTATTATGTTTTATATATTTTTTATATGGATGATCAACATGATTTAGGTTTTCTTAATATATGTCAAATCTACACATTCATAGTTTTGATTTGTTTTTTTTTTTTCATTTTATGAATTTTTTTTATGAGAAAAGAAGGAAAAGATCTCATAAGCATAATTATTTGCTTAAAATCAGGATGAAAAATATTCTCATCTTTTCTAATTTACCTTTTTAGATTTATACACATTTAATATGGTATTATAGAAACCGATTATTACTCATCTATACTTAGTTTACAAAAATTTATTATTATATCTTAGTCTGGAAATGTACAATTTTAAATATATATATATATATATATATTTATATATATATATATATCTATATCTTAGTCTAAGAATCTCATTATTATAATTATATAGTTTGACTTTCCTTATTTGTTAAAAAAACCGAATTTGAATAACTTAAATAGCTTAAATTCAAACTAAATCCATTTTAATGGAATAATTGTAACGAAAAACATTACAATGTTTCTTTTTATTTTTTGCATTCATATTATTTACTTTACATAAATTGTTCACAACATTATTAATATAAATATTTTGGATTATTATTCGTTTAAGTTTTTATTCAATATTAATATAGATTGTTTTCTCAAACTTTAATATGTTGATCAAGTCTCTATAATTTTTATAAATATAGATAACGGTTTTCCAAAATACATAATGATGTTTTCAAAAACTTTCTATAATACACATCACTCACATTTAATACTATTAAATGTTAATCAATAATATTTATCAAAATATGCATCCAAACTAATGGCACTTTAAATTTTAAAATATGTGTATTATTTTTGTAAAACTATCTAATGATATAAATTTTAATATATAATAAACAAGTTAATTATTTATTATATGTTAACTTAATACATAATCCATAATTAAACATTTTCTTAAATTTAATTTTATGTAAGAGATTTTTAAATAAATGACTTCTGACATTTTCATAATTCAATAATTAGATTTCTTTATTAATGTTACGTAATATTGTTTCAAAAATAACTCACATGGTTTTTAAACTATATAAAATTACATCAGTTTGAGAATGCTATGTTTTGAAAGGAATACTTACTCCTCTTGGTCGACAACGATTTTGAAAGAGCAACGTGTTTTAATATTGATAAGTTTGCTAATGATATATTGTTTCTGGAGTGTTTGGAACATAGGTTTAACAACGAAGTGGTATTAGTAATATTATAAATGTTATCATATTATTTGTTTTATAGACTAAAATACTTGCTTATTTTTTGTTACTTGAATGATTGAAATGTCTGAATTAAACCAGATTAGCAATTGTGATATCCAATCATAAGACATCGTCAATGTGTTATTGGAAACTTTTAATTTGTATGTTCAAAATATGTGATATGGGACTGTTACTTATGTATTTTTAACTTCTCTTTTGTTATGAAGGAGAGGATATCATTTGGTAAGAATAGTGCTACTCATATGAAAATTGTTGAGGCAAAATTTGTTAACAAATTTAAAGGGGAACATCGAGGATATTTATGACAATGTTGACGGTGCAGTTTCAAAATTAGTTACTAAGTCTAAGACAAAATATGTTATAGGTGATGTTGGGATCGGAAATAAAATCTTATGAATCATTTTATATGTTATTATCATAACATATATGTATATTTAAACTTTTGTAATTGTTTATAACATATGAATCCATTTTGTTTATAACATATTAATTACATTAGATTTGTACTTTTAATTTCAAATGATGCAATTACCATTTAACTAATATTCATGACATAATACCTTATAATTCGAACATGTAGCAGCCAAGCAAGTCCAATAGAGTCACAATACAAAGTTGATCATTCATTTCAAATTTCATATTGTTTGAAGGAGATGAAGGTTGTGAGTTATAGTTTACTTTTAATTGGTAGTTTGGTACCATATTGTTATTTTGTATTATTATATTAAAATATGTTTTGGTATATTGTTAGTTCAAATACTAGCTATATTGTTATAGATTTGGAACTATAACCCGGGTTTGAAAAAATTAAGTATATTTTTTACAAGTTCTTATGTTATTATTTTTATATTTTTCACCCGTGTGTAACGCACACTCTAATATAGATATCAATAATAAGTATTATATCAATAATAATCGTTCCCTTAAATATACTAAATGGTCTATAATATTAGAATGATATTGTTTTTTTATATTTTTCAGGTGATAAACAATTTAAGCATATGTTGTTAGAAAGTTTGAAGAAGTGGATGGTTGTTTAATATGAAAGATAATGTGTATGTGTTTTGTTGAAGTTTTTTTGTGATTGGTGTAAGACCCCGTTACCGGTGCCTCACATTTGGGCGTTGGATTTACTCATCAACATAGTTCTAATCATCAGAGTTAATAAAAACAATCGCGGAATATAAAAACTTTCATAAAACATACATATTAATCCATAACTTGTCTTAATAAATGTATTGTCTTCAAAACATAAACTATTAAACGTCTTGGGTGTTCCGATGCCAGCCTCTTATTTAATGCCCACGTGTTCTCCTCAAGCGAGCTGTCTCATCCTACTCACCTGCATGCATACTAAAACTCAGCTACGCTGAGTGAGTTCTAGTTAATAACATAACATACTTCACATGCATACGCACATAATTTTATTCATACTTTCATATTTTATATTCTACTTTAATTTAATCTATCCTGCCTCGGATATTATTAGGGTTCCGGTCCCATTTCTGCCTTGGATATTATTAGGGTCCAGTCCCTTTTCTGCCTCGAGATTATTAAAGGGCTCGGTCCCTTTTCTGCCTTGGATATTATTAGGGTCCAGTCCCTTTTCTGCCTCGAGATTATTAAAGGGCTCGGTCCCTTTTCTGCCTTGGATATTATTAGGGTCCAGTCCCTTTTCTACCTTTCTATCTCTTACATTTATTCATAACATACATACATATCATTCATACTTCAAACATAGCGTTATAACTTGACAGTACGTGCAATATCCGAAGATCGTTCACGCCCCGACAAACATTCATTCATAACGTTCATACATCATCCATACATTACATATAACATTCATATCTTTATTTATAACCTGACAGTACCCGCAATATCCAAAGATCGTTCACGTACCGACAAGCAATCATTCATATCTATCACATATATCATAAATAGCATACACTTACCACTTAAGGTAAGTGTGTTAACTAATCACATCGAGTATGCACACAGCCCCGAAAGCATAACAAAGAATGGGGCTAGAAACTCACCTGGATCCTGTTGCGCTCGCCGTTTATCGTAATTCCTTTCTTTAACTGAGCTCGGCTAACTGTTAATTATATATTTGTTAATTACCCGTCTAACTAATTAAGTTGGTATTTTAGTTTACCAACGGGCTTTCTAAGTTGGGCTTGTTTGTCTAATTAATACATATGGGCTATCTAGTAAGATCAGGCTACTGATCGCTTTAGCTTTTGGGCCTGGTTGGGCCAGGCCCACAAACCACAACATTTCCCAAGTGGTCAAGAACTCTCAGCAGAGAATCCATGTGCTGACGAGAACCCTGTTCCTAGCCGAGAACCTATGTTCTTGGCCGAGAACACATGGCCACCGAAATCGATAATGACCGAGAACTCTCGTCGTCGAGAACTCTCGTCGACCGAAACTCCAATTGACCGAAATCTCATGTTGACCGAGTTCTCGCGTTGACCGAGAACCCGTATGGAGGCTCAGGTCCTAGAACCCTTGTCTGATGCTTTTAGCACATATTTTTCCTATCTTTAATTTCATTTAGGTTCAATAACGGTTAATCAGTCCATGATTATCCCTATTAATCACCTAAACCCCAAACCGCCTTAGCCGTTTTACGCTCTTTACTGTCCCTTCACCAAGATCTAATCCGTTTAAAGTATAAAGCATGAACCTTTAAGCATAAAACGCCCATTAAGCTAAACTTAGGGTTTCCTTGATGAACCGTTCATAACCGTAAGTTTGTTAAGTCCATTTTAAACATCAAGTTTGCAACTTTATTACATAATAAGGTCCGATTTACTATCCTAATAAGTTTCATGCAAAAACGACTTCGTTTACTCGTTCGTTTCACAAACCGAACACTACTCGTTTTACCCGAAATGAACCAACTAACCCGTTTACTATCAAGTTCATTACTTTCTCAATAATCATGCCCCGATCTATCACCCTACCAATTTTCATGTAAATCCGTTAATGAAAAATAAGCCTTTTAACAAAAACGTACCTTTGAGGTTTTTGTTTGAAATTACTCGAGAGGCTCAAAATTATATCAAACGAACTCCGATTTGAGTGATTCAAGCTGCCACGGAACCGTCTTGTCCAGATCTACAAACCCATCAGCTCTCCTACACCGGAAACCGCCGCTACAGTCACCGGAACAGCGGAACAGTCGCTGAAATCTTCACTTTTAAGCTGCTATAGTTTTGCTGATAAAAACCGTTTTTACCGACTTCTGATCGAAGATCTAATCGGTGGGAATCTTCAATTATATACAGTGAACACTCAGTTAACATTTGAGACCGATCCGACGGCTAGATCTCCAGGAATCTTTGTGTCTTTGTGGGTGGTTTTCTCAAAAACAGGAATTGGGTTAAGTGTGTGTTTTGTTGGTGTAGGCTATGGTGTAGAGATGTATGAAAATGGAAAGGATTAGGGTTTTAAGGGGTATTTATACTCTCTTAAGCCCATGGACCTTAGGCCAATCTTTCCTTTTTGGTCCATAATTAATTACATCTAATTAGCCGACTTATCCTTCAATCTTTATAATTTTATTACTTCTCTAATAACTAAAGTAAACTTTTCCACCATAATAATAATAATTAGATAATATATTAAATATTATTCTTAGAGATTTCGGGATGTTACAAGTCTACCCACCTTATAAGAGGTTTCGTCCTTGAAACCTGCTTAGTCCTTGTAAAAGGAATACTTCCTGTATTCACATCCTTTCTTGAACCGGCTTAGCTTCCTAACTTACCGGGTTATCCTTTGTCTAACAATCATCGAGTGATGTTCATTAGTTTCAGCTGTCTTAGGTAGCTTGTCAATGAAGTCCTCGATGATATGTTTCCTTATCCAGACTTTGCAAGTGCACATCATTTCCTCAAGCACGTTCTTCTTTCTTGTCCTTTTTAGTTTCTCCTTAAGGATTATTCCTTAAAATCCCTTTGTCTATCCCTTAAGGTAGAGCACTTCTTGCAATTCTTGAGCACATCTATTGCATAACTTGTCGGAGAACTCCTTAAGTCGCCATTTGAACCTTCTTTCATTCTCAGCTCTGCATCAATACGCAGGGTTCATGAGTTATAGCTGCCTAAGGTAGCTTGATCATGAAGTCCGTGCTGATACATCTCTCTTCTCTTGACTAATCAAATTTCATATTGTCCACTGAATATTGTTGTCTATTGCTGCATAGCAGGTTGTCTGACATATCATAACCATTTATTTATCCGACTTCCTTTTTGAGCATGTGTTAGCCTTCATATGAATATTTATAATACTATCCCTTCTTTACCGGCCTAGAGGACTTCCCGTTGGTGATCACATGAATGTCAGTTACACACTAATCATTCATGTTGCGACTTAATTCCAATAACATAAGTCTAATCCATCTCTACGCCTTCCCTGCGTCTTTCCAGCTTTTGTCCTTGGTTTCTTGTATCCTCTTTCTGTGTTACTGTCGGTTTCACCTTCGTAATACTTTCGGTTGTTCTTGTCTGTGTAGGCAAAGTATCCTATCCTTTCAAAACTATTACATACCTTGTTCTTGTTAGTTTCCGATGAGATAGCTTCTCGTGTTGGTATAAAGTGAGCACCTTTCTTCAAACGGTCCACAATCACCCAGACAATATCATGGTTTCTAGCTGTACAAGGTAGCTAAGTTATGAAATCCGCGGTGATACGTTCACTTTTCCATTCTGGTGGTTCTAATGGTTGTTCCTTTCCATGCAGCTTCTGATGTTCTGCCTTGACTTGCAAGAAAGTCAAACACTTACTAACATATCATATCACTGCATCTTTCATACTCGGCCACTAGTAGTCTATCTACAAGTCTTGATACATCTGGGTGGATCTCGCATGTCTAACGAATCCACACGCAACCAGATCTGATTCTCACATCTTAAGTATTATCTTTTAAATCTCTATGTAACCCGATAATTCATCCTTTTTCATCTTGCTCTCATTCTTTATAACTTCTATTGTGTCTCGCAGATCTCGCTTATGAAATCCGAAGTGCTAACTAATTTATACAACTTAATCATCGTGATAACCTCTCCACCTTTACGACTTAGTGCGTCAGTGACCTCGTTAGCCTCACCAGGATAATACTTGTTTTCACAATCATAATCCTTAACCATCTTCTTGTCTCATATTCCGTTATTTCTGCTTGAAGAGATTTTCAAACTCTTATGACATGTATCAATGGTACACCTTGAAAATCTATCAAACAATTACTTTTTCTTCAGCGTTTCCAACACTTCTCTGAAGTGTTCGGCATGGTCAGACTCGTTTTTTTTAAATAAATCAATATATCGTCAAAGAAAACGATAACTGACTTATCTAACATCGGCCGACATACCCTATTCATCATATCCATAAATGTTGCGGGAGCATTTGTTAGACCGAATGACATCACGAGGAACTCGTAGTGTCCATACCGCGTCCAAAACACTGTCTTATGAATGTCTGCCTCTTTTACTTTCAACTAATGATAGCCTGATCTGAGATCTATTCAGGAGAACCAACTCTAACCTTGAAGTTGGTCAAACAAATCATCAATCCGTGGCAATAGATATCTATTCTTCACCGTAGGCTTGTTCAACTCACGATGGTCAATGCACATTCTCATACTTCCATCCTTCTTCTTAACAAATAACACTAGTGCGCCCCACGGGGAAACACTTGGACTTGTAAAACCTTTGTCGAGGAGTTCTGGTAGTTGGGACATCATTTCTTTCATCTCAGACGGCACTAGACGGTAAGGTGCTTTCTCGACGGGCTGGGCTCCTGGTATTAAATCTATCTGGAATTCTATCTCTCGCTCCGGTGGAAACCCCAGAATATCCTCAGGGAATACTTCTGGGTAATCGAATACGATAAGAACATCTTTCATTTCTTTCGTCTCGGCAGTAGCGTCGACAACATACGCCAGGTAGGCACCGCGCCCTCACCTTAACAATCCTTTAGCTTTTATCATCGATATGACATTAAGCCATGAACTTTCTTTTATCACCATAAACCGTTATCCAAGGACCTTAACCTTATTATCCTACTCTTACACACTATTTTAGCTTCAAACTCAGATAACCAATCCATTATCAAAACTACATTGAACCCTCCTAAGGTCATCACATACAAAGTAACAGGGAACACACGTCCCTCTAACTCTATCTTACAATTCTTAAGCAGTCTCATACTTTAACGAAAGTTTCGCTAGTGGTCTCTTCCATGCAGTTTCAGGTACACAACTACATTCTTCTTAGCGTCTTCTTTCATATTCGATACACTAAGTAGTCTCGTCCTTTCATCCCTTTTTCAATTATGATGCCTCGACATTCACCCGT
This sequence comes from Bidens hawaiensis, assembly GCF_021521415.1. Classification (NCBI taxonomy): domain Eukaryota; kingdom Viridiplantae; phylum Streptophyta; class Magnoliopsida; order Asterales; family Asteraceae; genus Bidens; species Bidens hawaiensis. The sequence continues at coordinate 143,236 of NW_027495417.1, read as the reverse complement.
CCCTCTCGATCATCATTCGCTTTGTTACTCACGATCCCGCAGGTTCCTTTATAGAGTTAACCATTGCAGACATACTACATCTCTCGACTCATTCTAGTTGGCTTATCTCCGTTTCTTTCACGTTGCTTCCACTTGGACTTCCCAGTTCGGGCTGCCTTTGATGCTTCAGCGAACATTGTTGGTATTGTAGTGCGAAAAAATTTAGCAACTCCATTAATATTTGACTACAAGCTCCAAGTGTGATCCTTCTTCATTACTTCCTAAGGTTGAAGTCTTACTGCTTTCGTATATCGATTTGTCACCTTCTTCAAAAAGGGTGTCTGGTTGGAACGTGTCTTACCACAACATCCAATACGACCTCCTTTGTATCGGTCATCTATCTTATCTCTAACGAAACACAAACGCTATCACTCTAGGAATTATTTAGCACATGATTCGTAAGGTAAGTAGTTAATGACAGTGGCCAGGTGTAATTAACTCTTTGCATTACTCATCAGGTTCTACATACTTCCCTTTATGATTTCACTTGTGCTAGTTTCTACTTTTAAACAGTTAATCAATCAAACAATCAATTAATCCTATCCCTACATACACATACTCTTCCTTTAACAATTAAGCTAACGTCCTTACACATTATTTAACCATATACTTTACCTTTACTAAGCTTGCTTGAGTAACACATGGCTATCTTGAACTGACATCTTTTTTCTTTTCTTCCTTGAATCCCATTCTCTATTCGAGTTTAAGCATGTAGGATGCTTAAATCTCTCGAACTTTGCTTTGATACCAACTTGTAAGGCCCCGTTACCGGTGCCTCACATTTGGTCGTTGGATTTACACATCAATATAGTTCTAATCATCAGAGTTAATAAAAACATTCGTGGAATATAAAAACTTTCATAAAACATACATATTAATCCATAACTTGTCTTAATAAACGTATTATCTTCAAAACATAAACTATTAAACGTCTTGGGTCTTGTCACACCCGGCCCTGAGCGGCGGAAACAGTCGGGCGCGCGCGAGTGGGGATTGATAATTAAGCACGGGCCATTGCAAACATTCAAAGTAAGATTTTCATTGCGCATGAAATGTTTAATACAAATACATTACATTGTTTAAAAATTACATAAAACATCCAAGTATAAAAACTGTTGAAGATTTCCACGCCATATCCCCTTGCGCGGCGGGAACAACCACGCGCATCGAAGGGATAGAACTAAAATCTTCCAAAAAGCTAGTTTTAGATGTTCAGCGTGAGGTGCTCTAAGTGTGACTCCATGCGCTACCTAGTTATCTCCTGAAAGACACGTAAAAACATTTGAATCAGTATAAACTGAGTGAGTTCACAAGTTTTAGTAACTTGATAAATCGCATTGAATCATAGTCTTAATAAAAATCATATTGAAACACATTTCTGATTTCATGTCTAAACATATATTTGATAATCCGTATGAAAACATAGATCTGACACATATTTCTGATAAAAATCGTTCCGCGGGCTACGCGCGAACATTACTGGGAATCGTGCTCGTCTGTGTAAGTGGCGCTGCCACTACGAGCGAAATAAGTAATACCGTCCCGCGGGTTACGCGCGAACGTTTCTGGAAAACGTGCTCGTCCATGCAAAGTGGCGCTGCCACTACGAGCTAAATAATGTAATGCCGTCCCGCGGGTTACGCGTGGACATTTCTGAAAAACCGTGCTCGTCTATGCAAAGAGGCGTTGCCCCTACGAGCTAATCAATAATACCGTCCCGCGGGTTACGCGCGGACGTTGTGCCGGAAAACAAGGCGCTCGTCTATGCAAAGAGGCGCGACCCCTACGAGCGGGCTCAAACCCATAGTACTGCCCCATGACCATACTAGGCACTCGTCCATGCAAAGAGGTGCGACCCCTACGAGCGGGTGGATCAAACCAGCAGTCCCTACCCTTAGAGTTCCAATGGTAAAGTGATCACTTACTCGAATTCTAGCGCACATACATCGAAAACCATAGATAACCGTTCGCATTGCTCATAATTTAAACACATAATCGCTTGCATAGATTGTAAGTATACCATGATAAAACATTATTTAAGTACGTGTCCCTTGCCCCGAAAACAGTTTAAAAGTAGTGAAAACAGTGAAAATAGGGGCTGTGAGACTCACCTGTGGTTCTTGTTAAGGGATTAATCGAGATTCGGGTTTCCTTGGTGTTGGCCTCGGAATTGAAGGTCTAGAATACGATTAAATAACAAGAAGTATATATATTAAGATCAAGAATTAGGAGAATATAAGGGTTGGAAAGCAGATCTCAAGGTTATATTCTCGGCTTACTTAGTAACAGGATCGGAAATGAAAACAACGGATGCTTGGGAGATGATTAGTGTAAGTTTGCAGTTCTTAAGAGAGAAGTTTGAAGTGTGTTTTGGGTGATAATTTAGGTTACATATTTATAGGCAAACTCAAGGGAACACAATCCCTTGCTTTAGGGGATTGTAATCTTTTCATATCTAGGTGAAATAAAGTATGGAAATTATTATTATTTATTTAAAAGTGGAGTAGTGGATAAAAGATTTTAATTTGATTTGGACAGGACATGCAGGTCTGTGGTTGGTGGGAGTAGGGTGGCTGACAGTTGACTTTTCATGTTACAGTGTGCTTTTTCAGGTACTTTTGTCAGTGTACAGTAAAAAGTGGAAAATCTCTGAAACACGCTATTGTTTCCTTTTGGGCGGGAGTAATCTCCTTACCTCTGGAGAATAGACTAAGTGTTCTGCGCGTATCACTTTGTGCGCATAGCTTTCTGCGTGAAGGACATTTCTTTGCTGCGGGTAGGTACGTAACCTTCTCGCAGTCAGGGACATTGAGTTTCATTTGTAGATTCTCCAGGTGGTCTTGGTATTTCAACATAGTGATCAGTTATGTTGAAGTCAATTCCATCTTGGAGCTTCAGACAAACTAGCTCTCAATGTTCCCGCCATGCGGGGAGGTTAGTTCCCTTCCCGCACGCGCATAAACGATTTGGGATGCACCCGCCTTAGCATCATGCGAGACGGTCAACCCAATAGACAACATTATGGATACATAAAACCAATACACTCGCGCATGGCGCATATAACATATGCCCATGCTGGTTCTTATCATGGCGCGCTCGCGCATGGTGCACATAACAAATACCCGCGCTGATTCTAACATAGCGCGCTCGCGCAGGGCGCACATAACAAATGCACGCGCTGACTAACATAGCGCGCTCGCGTAGGGCGCACATAACAAATGCACGCGCTGACTAACATAGCGCGCTTAATATTTACAATCACCTAATTATTAGGTTGATTACTTAGTTTATAGGATTGGGAAATTACCGGGTGTCACATTCTCCCCCTGTTAAGAGAATTTCGTCCCGAAATTTAGGAGACGTCGCTGGCAGAAGCCATGCTCTGAAAGAGGTGTGGGTATTTCTGGCGCATTTGATCTTCTCTTTCCCAAGTAAATTCAGGCCCACGTCTTGAGTTCCATTGAACCTTTACTAACTTGATTCGACTTCTGCGCAACTTTTGTTCTTTCCAATCGGTTACTGCTATAGGTTCTTCTACGAAGTGCAGTTGTTTGTCGATGTGAATCTCTTCCAACGGTAAAATCAACGTTTCGTCAGATAAACACTTTTTGAGGTTGGACACATGGAACGTATCATGAACTCCACTGAGTTCGGCGGGTAAACGGAGTTTGTAAGCAACCGGACCGATCCTTTCTAGGATCTCAAATGGTCCAATATAGCGCGGATTCAACTTTCCTCGCTTGCCGAAACGGGGGACTCCTTTCCATGGAGAGACTTTCAAAAGTACTTTATCCCCCACTTGAAACTCCAACGGTTTCCTTCGCACATCTGCGTAGCTCTTCTGTCTGTCGCGCGCTGTCTTAAGGCGATCCCGTATCTGAAAAATCTTGTCTGTTGTTTCTTGGATCAATTCTGGACCAGTCATTTGCTTGTCACCCACTTCAGCCCAGCACAGTGGGGATCTACACTTGCGCCCATACAAAGCTTCAAACGGCGCAGCCTTGATGCTTGTGTGATAACTGTTGTTGTAAGAAAATTCAACCAATGGGAGATGAGTATCCCAGCTACCACCGAAATCGATTGCGCACGCGCGCAGCATATCTTCCAATGTCTGGATTGTTCGCTCGCTTTGACCATCCGTTTGGGGATGATATGCCGTACTCATGTCAAGACGAGTACCTAAAGCCCCTTGTAACGATCTCCAAAACCTTGATGTGAACCGACTATCTCTATCAGAAATGATGGACACTGGGATTCCATGTTTTGAAACTACTTCTCGAATATACAATCGGGCTAACTTTTCCATCTTATCGGTTTCCTTGATCGGCAGGAAGTGCGCTGACTTAGTTAGCCGATCTACAATAACCCAGATCGTGTCGTAACCCCCAGGTGTCCTTGGCAGTTTGGTGATGAAGTCCATAGAGATTTGTTCCCACTTCCACATGGGAATTTCTGGCTGCTGAAGCAACCCTGATGGTTTCTGGTATTCAGCCTTTACCTTCGAACACGTCAGGCACTTACTGACATACATCGCGATGGCGCCCTTCAGATTGGGCCACCAATACAGCGCTTTAACATCTTGGTACATCTTGTCTGCGCCAGGATGTACGGAATACCGCGTCTTGTGAGCCTCGTTTAATACTTGCTCGCGCAATCCTCCCTTGAGAGGGACCCATATGCGGTTAGCGAAATATAGATTGCCGTTCTCCTTAAGTTCCAAACTCTTAATCATTCCCCCAAGGGATTCGTTTTTAGCAAACTCTGGTTTCAAGGCTTCTTGTTGAGCGTCTCGGATGCGGGTAGAGAGATCTGCGCGAATGGTCAACCCTAGAGCCTTGACTCGTAGCGTTTTTATTCGCTCCTTCCTACTTAGCGCGTCTGCTACCACATTCGCCTTTCCAGGGTGATACTTTATTTCACAATCATAATCATTCAACAATTCAACCCATCTTCGTTGCCTCATGTTTAAATCCTTTTGATCAAATATATGTTGAAGGCTCTTGTGATCCGTAAAGATTATACACTTTGTACCATAGAGGTAATGGCGCCAAATCTTTAGCGCGAAGACAACCGCCCCAAGTTCCAGATCATGCGTTGTGTAGTTCTTTTCATTGGTCTTGAGTTGGCGCGAGGCATACGCTATGACTTTGTCTCGCTGCATAAGGACACATCCGAGTCCCTGATGTGAAGCGTCGCAGTAAACGACGATGTCATCCGTCCCCTCGGGCAGAGACAAAATTGGCGCACTACATAACTTCTGTTTCAACATTTGAAACGCTGCTTCCTGATTTTCGCCCCAAACAAACTTCTTGTCTTTCTGAGTTAGCGCGGTCAGAGGTAGAGCTATCTTGGAGAAGTTCTCAATGAAGCGTCGATAGTAGCCAGCTAGTCCTAGGAATTGCCTCACCTCAGTTGGGGTTTTTGGCGCTTCCCAGTTTTCGATGGCCTTGACTTTGGAAGGATCAACGTGTATTCCTTTCTCGTTTACAACGTGACCGAGAAAGTGAACTTCTCTAAGCCAAAACTCGCACTTGGAAAACTTCGCATACAACTTTTCTTTCCTCAACAATTCCAAAATCAATCTCAGGTGTTGCTCATGCTCGGCCTTGGTCCGAGAGTAAATCAGAATATCATCTATAAATACAATCACAAACTTGTCCAAGTATGGTTTGCACACGCGGTTCATCAGATCCATGAATACAGCCGGCGCATTAGTTAGCCCGAAAGGCATCACTAAGAACTCATAATGGCCGTATCTAGTTCGGAAGGTTGTTTTCGGCACATCTTCCTCATGGACCCTAAGTTGGTGGTATCCGGACCGTAGATCTATCTTCGAATAATAACTGGATCCCTGCAACTGGTCAAATAAGTCGTCAATCCTCGGTAAGGGGTACCGATTCTTGACTGTCAGCTTATTCAGCTCCCTGTAGTCAATACACATTCTGAACGAACCATCATTCTTCTTAACAAACAGTACTGGAGCTCCCCAAGGCGAAAAGCTTGGGCGTATGAAACCCTTATCCAATAGTTCCTGTAACTGATTGGATAGCTCTTGCATCTCAGATGGAGCTAGTCGATAAGGCGCTCGAGCTACTGGCGCAGCTCCTGGGACTAAATCAATACGAAACTCGACTTGTCGCGGCGGCGGTAATCCGGGCAAATCTTCAGGAAAAACTTCTGGAAATTCGCGCACTACTGGTAAGTCTTCAATTCTTCGCTCATCTCCTTTCTTCTCTACTACATGCGCCAGGAAGGCATAGCACCCTTTCCTTAGGCACTTGCGCGCCTTTAGGCACGAAATCAGTTTCGTCGCGACTCCCCTTCTTTCCCCTTGAATCACCAAGGTTTCTCCGTTCAACAGTGGGACCCGAACCTGCTTCTCATGACAAATAACTTCCGCGTGGTTCTCGACTAACCAATCCATACCTATTACAATGTCAAAACTTCCCAAGTCTATTGGCAACAAGTTAATAATGAACTCGTGACCTCCCATGACTATTACACATTGTTCAGTTCTTTCGTTCGCGCATAACTGCCTACCATTGGCTAGTTCTATAGTATAAGGTGTGTCTAGCCTACTGGTTGCTAGGCCTAGGGAGTCTTTAAACTCAGCGGATATAAAACTTAGGTCAGCGCCAGTATCAAATAAGACAGATGCAAAATGGCCGTTAAGCAAAAACGTACCGGTTACCACATTCGGCTCTTCTTTAGCTTCGCCTGCGCCGATCACAAAAGCTCTCCCGCGAGCTTGGTTTCCCTTTTGCGGGCAATCCCGACTAAAATGCCCTGGCTTCCCGCATGCGTAGCAGTTGTCGCTCGCTCCAGCTTCTCTGATACGGCAATTCATCGCCTTGTGCCCTGGTCTGCCACATTTGGCGCATTCGATTCTTGCGCATTCACCCTCGTGGTGATACTTGCATTTGTTGCACCATGGGCGAGGCCCGCTGTATCCTTTCCTTGATGGTTTCGCGGCTTGGATCGCGTAAACCCTTGCGCTTTCTTGCTTCTTGAACGGCGGCTGCTTGTAGTCGGACCCTCGGTGGTGAGAGTTCCACTTCCTCTTGGGATCAGAGGTTCGCTGCTCGATTCCGCGCGTAGTCAACATACCCGCACGGACCGTATCCCTTGTAAGGGTGATGGCCCGCGCTACCGCCTCATCAAAGGTTGTAGGCGCTGCGGCGTTGAGCGGAACCCTAACAACAGGAGGTAACCCAAAGATATACCTCTCGATCTTCTTTTCCTCCGTGTTTGCCATGTCTGGCACCAAATGGCAAAGCTCGTTGAACCGGTTATTGTAGGCGTCGATATCCGTTCCTACCATGGTGTGGTTCCAGAATTCCTGTTGCAGACTCTGAATTTCTGCGCGAGAGCAGAACTTTCTCATCAACATTTCCTTCAGTTCCTCCCAGGTCTTGTGAAGAGCAACTTCTCGCCCCAAGGTCTTCACTTGAAGCTTCCACCAAGACGAAGCTGCTTCTTGGAACATGCAGGTCGCGTAAAGGACCTTCTGGTTCTCACTACATCCGCTAATGGAGAGAACTGTCTCCATCTTGTCAATCCAGTTGTAGAGCCCAATGGCCCCTTCGGTACCCTTGAATGGCCAAGGCTTACAGGCCATAAATGTCTTGTAGGAGCATCCTTTGTCCAAAGCTCCTGATTCGGGTTCTGGGGTCTCGTTCTCCTGACGACCCTGACTAGATTCGGCCTTGCTGGCCTCATGTGTTGCGATCGCTTGCGCGATTATTTCCGCGAGTTCCTCGGGTGTCATGGTAATTCCCTTGGCTCTAGTTGGAGGCATTCTCGCTTTAAAAGAGTGAAAATATATCAACTTAGCGCAAGTACTCTGAGCACATAATGTTTTTATCTTTATTTACTAGACACTGTGTGACCCGTGTTCCTAAGTGTGTGTATAGTTTCTTTTGAAAATATTTTCTTTGAAAAAATATTTCATGCGATTTCCCCAACGGTTATAGTCTAGGTTAAAACTTCTTTTCCTAGTTCGCTATAACCAGTGCTCTGATACCAATCTGTCACACCCGGCCCTGAGCGGCGGAAACAGCCGGGCGCGCGCGAGTGGGGATTGATAATTAAGCACGGGCCATTGCAAACATTCAAAGTAAGATTTTCATTGCGCATGAAATGTTTAATACAAATACATTACATTGTTTAAAAATTACATAAAAACATCCAAGTATAAAAACTGTTGAAGATTTCCACGCCATATCCCCTTGCGCGGCGGGAACAACCACGCGCATCGAAGGGATAGAACTAAAATCTTCCAAAAAGCTAGTTTTAGATGTTCAGCGTGAGGTGCTCTAAGTGTGACTCCATGCGCTACCTAGTTATCTCCTGAAAGACACGTAAAAACATTTGAATCAGTATAAACTGAGTGAGTTCACAAGTTTTAGTAACTTGATAAATCGCATTACATCATAGTCTTAATAAAAATCATATTGAAACACATTTCTGATTTCATGTCTAAACATATATTTGATAATCCGTATGAAAACATAGATCTGACACATATTTCTGATAAAAATCGTTCCGCGGGCTACGCGCGAACATTACTGGGAATCGTGCTCGTCTGTGTAAGTGGCGCTGCCACTACGAGCGAAATAAGTAATACCGTCCCGCGGGTTACGCGCGAACGTTTCTGGAAAACGTGCTCGTCCATGCAAAGTGGCGCTGCCACTACGAGCTAAATAATGTAATGCCGTCCCGCGGGTTACGCGTGGACATTTCTGAAAAACCGTGCTCGTCTATGCAAAGAGGCGTTGCCCCTACGAGCTAATCAATAATACCGTCCCGCGGGTTACGCGCGGACGTTGTGCCGGAAAACAAGGCGCTCGTCTATGCAAAGAGGCGCGACCCCTACGAGCGGGCTCAAACCCATAGTACTGCCCCATGACCATACTAGGCACTCGTCCATGCAAAGAGGTGCGACCCCTACGAGCGGGTGGATCAAACCAGCAGTCCCTACCCTTAGAGTTCCAATGGTAAAGTGATCACTTACTCGAATTCTAGCGCACATACATCGAAAACCATAGATAACCGTTCGCATTGCTCATAATTTAAACACATAATCGCTTGCATAGCTTGTAAGTATACCATGATAAAACATTATTTAAGTACGTGTCCCTTGCCCCGAAAACAGTTTAAAAGTAGTGAAAACAGTGAAAATAGGGGCTGTGAGACTCACCTGTGGTTCTTGTTAAGGGATTAATCGAGATTCGGGTTTCCTTGGTGTTGGCCTTGGAATTGAAGGTCTAGAATACGATTAAATAACAAGAAGTATATATATTAAGATCAAGAATTAGGAGAATATAAGGGTTGGAAAGCAGATCTCAAGGTTATATTCTCGGCTTACCTAGTAACAGGATCGGAAATGAAAACAACGGATGCTTGGGAGATGATTAGTGTAAGTTTGCAGTTCTTAAGAGAGAAGTTTGAAGTGTGTTTTGGGTGATAATTTAGGTTACATATTTATAGGCAAACTCAAGGGAACACAATCCCTTGCTTTAGGGGATTGTAATCTTTTCATATCTAGGTGAAATAAAGTATGGAAATTATTATTATTTATTTAAAAGTGGAGTAGTGGATAAAAGATTTTGATTTGATTTGGACAGGACATGCAGGTCTGTGGTTGGTGGGAGTAGGGTGGCTGACAGTTGACTTTTCATGTTACAGTGTGCTTTTTCAGGTACTTTTGTCAGTGTACAGTAAAAAGTGGAAAATCTCTGAAACACGCTACTGTTTCCTTTTGGGCGGGAGTAATCTCCTTACCTCTGGAGAATAGACTAAGTGTTCTGCGCGTATCACTTTGTGCGCATAGCTTTCTGCGTGAAGGACATTTCTTTGCTGCGGGTAGGTACGTAACCTTCTCGCAGTCAGGGACATTGATTTCATTTGTAGATTCTCCAGGTGGTCTTGGTATTTCAACATAGTGATCAGTTATGTTGAAGTCAATTCCATCTTGGAGCTTCAGACAAACTAGCTCTCAATGTTCCCGCCATGCGGGGAGGTTAGTTCCTTTCCCGCACGCGCATAAACGATTTGGGATGCACCCGCCTTAGCATCATGCGAGACGGTCAACCCAATAGACAACATTATGGATACATAAAACCAATACACTCGCGCATGGCGCATATAACATATGCCCATGCTGGTTCTTATCATGGCGCGCTCGCGCAGGGTGCACATAACAAATACCCGCGCTGATTCTAACATAGCGCGCTCGCGCAGGGCGCACATAACAAATGCACGCGCTGACTAACATAGCGCGCTCGCGCAGGGCGCACATAACAAATGCACGCGCTGACTAACATAGCGCGCTTAATATTTACAATCACCTAATTATTTGGTTGATTACTTAGTTTATAGGATTGGGAAATTACCGGGTGTCACAGGTCTTCCCGGATCCTGTTGCGCTCGCCGTTTATCGTAATTCCTTTCTTTAACTGAGCTCGGCTAACTCTTAAATATATATTTGTTAATTACCCGTCTAACTAATTAAGTTGGTATTTTAGTTTACCAACGGGCTTTCTAAGTTGGGCTTGTTTGTCTAATTAATAGATATGGGCTATCTAGTTAGATCAGGCTACTGATCGCTTTAGCTTTTGGGCCTAGTTGGGCCAGGCCCACAAACCACAACATTTCCCAAGTGGCCGAGAACTCTCAGCAGAGAATCCATGTGCTGACGAGAACCCTATTCCTGGCCGAGAACCTATGTTCTTGGCCGAGAACACATGGCCACCGAAATCGATAATTGACCGAGAACTCTCGTCGCCGAGAACTCTCGTTGACAGAAACTCCAATTGACCGAAAACTCATGTTGATCGAGTTCTCGCGTTGACCGAGAACCCGTATGGAGGCTCAGGTCCTAGAACCCTTGTCTGATGCTTTTAGCACATATTTTTCCTATCTTTAATTTCATTTAGGTTCAATAACGATTAATCAGTCCATGATTATCCCTTTTAATCACCTAAACCCCAAACCTCCTTAGCCGTTTTACGCTCTTTACTGTCCCTTCACCAAGATCTAATCCGTTTTATGTATAAAGCATGAACCTTTAAGCATAAAACGCCCATTAAGCTAAACTTAGGGTTTCCTTGTTGAACCGTTCATAACCGTAAGTTTGTTAAGTCCATTTTAAACATCAAGTTTGCAACTTTATTACATAATAAGGTCCGATTTACTATCCTAATAAGTTTCATGCAAAAACGACTTCGTTTACTCGTTCTTTTCACACACCGAACACTACTCGTTTTACCCGAAATGAACCAACTAACCCGTTTACTATCAAGTTCATTACTTTATCAATAATCATGCCCCGATCTATCATCCTACCAATTTTCATGTAAATCCGTTAATGAAAAGTAAGCCTTTTTAACAAAAACGTACCTTTGAGGTTTTTGTTTGAAATTACTCGAGAGGCTCAAAACTATATCAAACGAACTCCGATTTGAGTGATTCAAGCGGCCACGGAACCGTCTTGTCCAGATCTACAAACCCATCAGCTCTCCTTCACCGGAAACAGCCTCTACAGTCGCCGGAACAGTTGAACAGTCGCCGAAATCTTCACTTTTGAGCTGCTATGGTTTTGCTGATAAAAACCGTACTTACCGACCTCTGATCGAAGATCTAATCTGCGGGAATCTTCAATTATATACAGTGAACACTCAGTTATAATCACCCTATATATACACCACCATCTCCTTCATTTTACATCTGCTCATACTCCAAAAACTTTCTCAAATATCAAAGATTCAAGGTTGTTATTTTTAGTGTTCTTGAGTGTTTGACTTCCAAATGTCAAACTGAGTTTAATCTTTCATACTAATTAGTTCATATGGTATTATTAATACTTGTTTATGGTGGCACATCATATATATAATATACACCCCTTGTTACCTTTGGTGGTTACATCACCGGTTCCGATCAGTGAGATTTCGGGCCTCGTAAGGCAAGACTTCATGGAGGACTTCGTGTTCTTGATATATATAATATATATAACTTGTTTATACATATTAATATTTCCTAACTTCTGCTCATTTTAGTTTGTTTTTCATATTTATAAGTTCTTGGTTATTTGGGCATGTGGAAACCATCTATGTACTTGTTGTGAGATGGAAACCGAACCAAACCGAACTTTTGTTTAAAGACTTTGTTGTTAACTTTTTGGTTGTAAAACTTAAGTATTTTCATTTGTACATTATTATACAAGTTCTTGGTTAATTGGGCATGTAGAAACCATCTATGAACTTGTTGTGAGATGGAAATCGAACTAATCCGATGTTTACTCGCTTAAGACACACAAGTGTGTTTTTAGCTATCAAGACTTGTATATTTCTTTAAAAATAGTTTACAAACTGATTTTAATTATTCTCTTAAGTACTTGGAAATGTTGGATCCAACTTGATCTCATAACATAGTTTGGACCAACAAAACCGAACACTCGCTTAACGTGCGTTGTTAGTTCTAAAACAATAGAACTACATACTTGGTTAAGTCTTAATAAGTTTTATTGAGTTATCTCATAACATTCATTATTTTGGAAAGTTGACTTTGGGTTTGACCAATTACCAAGACCCGAACCAACAACCTGAACACTAGTTAAAGACCCGTTTTAGTATCTTTATTCCAAAGAAACTTGCAGTCTTGCATTTTACCCACCTTATTGCTTAACAGAGGTTGAGTAAATATTAAGGTTAGATACTTTAATCCGGTTTCGAGCAAACTTACATTTTTAAAGGGTTATTATTATAAATTCCTAAATAGTTACATTTTAAACCTTGAACTTTAAATTGTTTACTTTTCTCGACATTTATTTTATTTAAAAACTTTCAAGAAAACCTTTCTAAATCCAAGACTTCTTTCCTTTTAGGCTTTACTCGTTAAACCCGTCGTTCCGGCAAATCTTCAAATTACCAACCTTTCAAGTTTATTACTTGAACGTGAGTACTTTCATACCCCGTTTTCCATCTTTTGTTTTGGGGGTGACATTTCATCTTATCTAAACTAAATTTTTTATACTTGGGTCTTAAACCACAAACGTTATTGCATACCTTACTTAAATACATGCTCGATTTGGTGTTCTATGATTATATGCATATGTGTTTATCGCTTTTGGTTGGTTGATCTATAAATCCTAGACTATTTGGCATTCCCTTATAGAAAGGTGTCGTTAACGTAATGCAATTAACGATAACTATAAAATCCTAGACTATTTGGCATCCCCTCATAGCAAGGTGCCGCTAACATAATTCTATTAGCGATTTTATCTATTTATCCAAGTTATTGCTTTTATTTATTGTTTCGTATACAAGAGTTGTGGCTTTTCTTACTATATACTTATATGTTCAAACTTATGAATTGCTCATCAACCTTTGTGTTGATAAACTTTATTTTATGAAATGTTACAGGTTTGCATCTAGGTTGATTATGGAGTTTGGAGAAGAAAGCATCACAAATACCTCTAGGATATTAGCAAAAATGAACAATATCTGATTTGCTATATTTTGTTATATGTTGTTGTATTTGACTTATGAATATTGTTATGGGACATTTTCGATGTTGTGAAATGAAATGAGTTTGTTAAATATTGTTGGTTTAAATATTGTCATGCTCTTATGAGCAATCGTTGCACCCCAACATGTTCCACCGCCTTTGGTCGGGGTGTGACATAAGGGTAAATCTTCCATTCAAACCAATTTGGAAAACCAAACATAGATGGAAATAGTGAAGTCAAACAGATAAGAATGAGTAGGAACCTTGGGTTTGGCAAAAATAGTAACTAGGCCAGGAATCCTAGCCCATACCACTATATGCTGTCGTCGACCCACCACTAGTGCTAAACTTGGGCATAAAACCTAGTCTCTGACCAGATCTGGATACATGACTAAAAAGAGGACCCATATAAGATGACTTCCGGTTAGAAACTAGGTTTCGCTTCTTCATTGAAGTCGAACGGGTTCCACCTCTACATGATCAAAACGTCGACCTAACTCGGTCAAAAACATATAAAAACCTGCTAAACACACGACAATACCTAGAACCGGGTCGAAACCCTCTCCGACCTAACCCGGTTCTTAACTTTATTGGAACCAGTTTTTAAAAAAACACCTGATTTTGGCACCTCTAACTGGCGTAGTTTTAGCCACTAAGAGACAATTGTGTGTATTGTAATTTGTAAGGTTGTGTCCATATTTAAAATTTTTATACTATTAATAGCAAAAATTCCACTCCTCACACGTACATTATTCAGGGTGCGTTTGGTTCACGGAATTTTATAAAATTGGAATTGGAATTTTCATAAGAATTGGAATCTAAAGGAATTTAAATTGGAATTTAAACATTCAAACTAAAATGGGAATTGTTGGAATTTGAATCTCAATTCCATTCTTGACTTTTTTTGTTTGGAAACAATCACCCCTCCCCCCTCTACTGATGACCCACTACGTATCGGCCCGTCTAGCCCGCACCGTTTTTATCCGACAATGTTTCATTTTTTTGTTCCATTTTAGTTAATTTTTTCGGTTTCGTTTCGGTTAGAGTTCGTTTTTGCATCTTTGGTCAGTTTTTCGGGTTTGTTCATGTTCGGTTTAAATTTTTTTGGTTTGTTTAGGTCGGTTTTTTCGGTTTTTGTGTGGTTCGAGTTTGTTTTTTTTTGCTCCTTTTGGTCAGTTTTATCAGTTTTGTTCTGGTTCTGTTCGGTTTTGTTTAAATCAGCCTTTTCATTTCGTCTATGTCGAGTCCAAGTTTTTGTTTCGTTTTGGTCAATTTTGGTTCGCCGTGGTTTTTCTGTTTCGTATGGTCGGTTTCGGTTTGGTTTTGATTTTGTTTTAGTTTTTGTTTGTATTGGTTTGGTTTTTCTTTTAGTTTTTGTTTGGATCATTTTGGTTTGGTCTGGTAGTTTTACCTAGACAAATATACTGCAACCGAACCGAAATGAAACCATCAAAAACAAAATAAAAAATCAAAACTGAACTAAACCAAAACTGGAAAACCCCGACTAAAACGAAACAAAAACATTTTAACAACTCGAATTTTTCAAATTATTATATCGAAGTTCAGGAAATTTTATCAATAAGAATATCGCGTTTATCGAGTAATTATTATTTTATTTTTAATTGTTTAATATATTTACTTATTATATATAAATTAACTTTCAAGATATTACAAATTTTACACTAAAACGAAACTATTACCCATTATGTAACAACTCAGATCTTTTCGTTTAATATTTTATCCTGTACACGACCCGCATTTATCGAGTTATTTAATTATTAGAATATTATTGTTTAAGTATTTATATATATATATATATATATATGGAGATGATCATGAAAGAACTCCATTTTATTGATAGAACTAGAGAACTAATAATAAATTGTTTTTAATTTAATTAAAAAACATATTTTTTAGATTTTTTTTCTTTCATTCTTCTTATATATTGTTATTCTTCACCACAAAAAAAAACTAAAAAAAATAAAAAAAAATTAACGAGTAATGCATATATGCAATACACCGACTTTTTTTATAATGCATATGTGCAATAGTGTGCATTTTGATATTTGAAATAGTGTTGAATAGCATATATATATAATTGTTTGTATTGTTTATTTGCAATAGTGTTATATTATATACAAAAATTAAAGAAAAATCGATATAGTGCATATGTGCATTAGTGTTGTAGTACATATATGCGATAATGTGTTTTGCATACAATTATTAGTGTCGTATTTGCATATATTCAATAGTGTGTATTGGATAATGCAACTGTGTTGTATTATATGCAATAAAACACTATTGTATATATGCAATAGGCATTAGTGCACATATGCACTATAGTACTACACCGACAAGTTGTTTTTTTTTGTTTTTGTTTTTTAAGGTCAATATCATCTTATTAGAATGAGGAAAGAAAAAAAATCACAAAATATTTTTTTTAAAATAGTTAAAAATAATTCTTTACTAGTTCTCTCTTTAAGAGGAGTTCTCTCAAGATCCCACCCCTATATATATATATAACTTTCAAAATGTTGCAAATTTAACCCTAAACTAAACTATTGTCCAGATATGTTTCCCTTTTCATACTCCAGGCACTAAAGTGCAAATTTCGTATATCATAATCCATAACCCGTTTAACATGATCCAAACCCAAACCCAAGACCCAATTATCTAACCCGAATGCACAAATTCGTAGCTTGGACCTTAATTCTCATAAGAAACTTGGAAATCAAATCAATGTACATGTTAAACTTGCCTGATGCGGCCTACCGACATCAACAACTTGGTTAATCGATCAAAAATTGATTAGTTTTACCTAATATACTAGCCGACACTAAATCAATCGTGTTATACAAGTATACGAGTGTAATAATACAGTTAAACCTATAGTTATAATCACCAAACTCTCTCCGACATAACCCTTCAACCCAATTAAATTAACATCACTATTTGATTAGTGTTCTTGAGTTCGTTAGTGCCGGCCCTTGTTCTTCATGATTAACCCATTTATAACACTCAAACAGGTAAGTTGATTTCAGTAATGTATTCGTAATTGATCAATTGACATAAACCCTAACATCAATTTGTTAAACAACAACAGATTAAACCAATTTATTTATCTAGGGTTTATGTGAATTGGGGCTTCTCTTTTGCTTGTTTATATTTAAGCGTTTCTGAGTTATAACCAGGTTAGCCACCAGCCTAGTTGGCTGGTGCACCCCTGGTTAAAACTTGGTGGATGGCTGTACGCGGATTCGAACCCCCCTGCTCGTCTTTTTAGTTTTATTTTTGATATTTTTGCCCTTTATTCAATTTTTAATTAATAATAACAATAATATATGATAAATAAATTATATTTTATGAAAATCGACGAGATTTCATGTTGTTTTTCCACATCTTTGTTAAAAACCCTATATATATATATGTATATATATACATATACGTGTATATATATATAATATAACTTGTTTAAATCTAAATATTAAATATTTACATAAATTGGTTATAAATATATTAATATTATCTAAATCTTTATGTATATATATTATAAATATGTATGTTACATAATAATTTTATTTATAAGATTAAGTATATTAATTAAAATATATTACATATTTAAATCTAAAGATAATAAAATTGTAATAAATGTAAGTAATATAAATTGGTTATAATAATAAATACCGATCATCAAAATTCTCAACTCTCTTTCAAACCGTCAATTAATTATATTTATTTTTCCGCACTCAATCTTTAATAGGCTATCTCGCCAGAGTTTGAACTACCGTTATCGTTCCTATCAAATAATTATCTTATTGCTCATTTTGATAAGGTGAATATCTCACTTCCTTACTTAGTTTAATCTTTTGGGGACATATGCGTATTTACAGTACTTTCTTCTTCTTCTTCTTCTTCTTTTTATTATTATTATTATTATTATTATTATTATTATTATTATTATTATTATTATTATTATTATTATTATTATCCACATTAGCAACTGTTATCCTTGTGTGTATATCAGTTTATGCTTAACTTGCTATTTGCTAACTTCCTTTAATTGAACGCATTCGGATATGTCCAACATATTTTACTGTGATCATACGACCGTCGTAGTGGCCGACGTTCAATCTCATGACAATGGTTTCACCAACAACTCATTTTTGGTAACCAATGCCCGACTCACATGGCAACGGTTTAGCCCTTTCTTTATTATTTGTTTGAATTGGGTACATGCTATGGTTAATTGTTATCTCACAAGAACAGTTTGCATTTTCTTTATATACTATATTATATCTCACTTTACTGGTGTTTTACTCACTCAAACTCGTATTGACAAAATATGTTTTATTTTCTACGCATATGCAGGTTTAGATTAAATTGATTGAAAGCGTCGGAAGAGATTAACTGATGCATGAAGTTAGAGGAATATTATCAAGACAACTTATTAAGACTTAAATTTGGAACTTATCTATTTTATTTTGATGATTTGTACTTGTCTTGTGGAACTGTTTGTATTGTTTGATCATTTAATTGAATATAATAGATATTGTCATTTTCAAATTATTGCATGATAGTACCTTGAGAGCTGTGAGCAATCAGCACACGCCCCGACATTTCCGCCTTAGGTTGGGGTGTGACAGATTGGTATCAGAGCCGAAGGTTTAAGATAGGTCATTAGCGGTGCCTTAGTAGCATGCTTAGGAGCCCCATGCGTGCTTATCTGTTTGCCTTATGTGTTCAAATTATTTGTTTACAACTTTCTTAGACAATTGATTAATTATTGTTTATTATTATATTGTCATGCACACACACACACAACTACGAGGCTATGCTTCACCTTCAAAGATATTTTTTCTTAAATAATTTGAATCAAGTAGATTTCCTTTTATTTTTGGAAAATTCCTTAAGAATTCCCTAGTTTTGTTTTTACTCCTTCACCTTATGACCTTAAGGCTAGGTAGTATGACAAGTTCCTCTAGGCCAAAGCGGAACACAATTGTCATACGACCGACACCATATGCTAATTTTAAACCGAATTCACGGTGGTTCGTGGCTATATTCGGTAAACTCTGATTATTGTGTTTTGTTATTTAAATGGTTAGTTGGGTGAAAAATCCATGATATCCATGGGCACTCCTACTATCCATTCCTCAACTTGTTTTGTATGTTATTTTTGTTGGAATTCATCATACATGGTGGTTCACGGGATGCTCCAACTACTCATATTTTTCTCTCATTTATTAGTTATTTAGTTTGGTCGGTTAGAACGCCATGTAACGCTCATGATCCGACAAACTCTATTGTATTTTTAATTCGTTAATTTGTTGGGCCATTTAAAATGACATGTAACGCTCATTGGCGTTCTAACTGAGTTACTTTTATTCGTTAGTTTCGTTGGGACATTCAAACTACCATGGAAAGCTCTTGGGAGGCCAACACAAATTATGTTTCGTTAGTTTATTGTAAAGTTAACTTAGTCAGATAAAAATTTAATTTTTAAACTGACCTCATCCCCTCATCTAGTTATCACGCATTAATCGTATTGACTACATCATCTAAGAATGTAAGACCCCGATCTCGGTGTCCTACTTTAGTGTCAGATTTACTCATAAACACAGTTCTAAATATCAGAATTTAGTTAAAACTTTCTGCGGATTATAAAACTTCAACCATATATTACATAATCATTTAAATCTTTCCATAATAAACGAACTTTTGTCTTTAAACATAATTTAAAAAGTCATATTAAAACATCACAACATTCTTCTAAAGACGCCAGCCTTTTCAGTCCAATGCCATGTGTCTTCGTTCAAGCTAGTTGCCTTAGCCTATTTACCTGCGTGCATACTAAAAGTCAGCTACGCTAAGTGAGTTCTAGTCAAACAATATAGATTTCATACACATACTTACATATATGCATCCGAAGATACATATTATATACTTGACCTATTTATCTTCTTTTCATACATACATACATACATACATACATACATACATACATACATACATACATACATACATACATACATTCATACATTCCTTCTTTCATACATACATTCTTTCATACTTTCATACTCTTATACTACATGCATAACAATATTTACCATCTCAGATATTAGTTGGGCATGTGGATTATCTTGCGTATATTAGTAATAGCTAAGTTATCTCGAACGCTGCGGTGTTTGCTAAGCGGATTCGAGTAGAGCTAGAGTTTGTAATTGTTATTCAGATTTCAGAACTTGATTATTTCATAAGCAACGTTGGGTCGAGACCTAGTTATGCTTTGAGGGGATAAGTAAGTAATAAAATATTTTGTGTCAACATGTTCACCAGCATGCGTTGCTGACGTATTTTATAAACTGTTTTACAGGTGATAGTTGGTTAATTTGTATATACTTTAGTTCGTTTATTGCTAGTTTTAACTGTTAATTATGGGAACTTCGTTTCTTCATACGTGTCTATTGTATTTCAGGTCACAGACATTAAAGCAGCTAATTTGGACCTGTTGAGGCACGAGACGAAGACCCGGGACATCCAGCACGCGAAACGAGAAACTAATACAAGAATTCTGCTGAGAAGGCCCATCGCGACACGTGATGGGCAGGCAAGAAGACCCATCACGTATCACGATGTGATTAAAAATGAAGCTAACCAATGGTCCATCGCGATACGCGATGGACCACAAAAGACCCCACGCGTATCGCGATGGGTGACCCAGACGAGAAAGTTAGGGTTTTCTGTTATTTTTCTTATGAACGACCCTATTATCCAATAAATTCTTCCAGAATATTTCCAGAGCAAAAGGAGAGCGATTCCACCATTCCGATTCATACCAAGATCACATATATGTTCCATATCATCATAATTGAAGATTCCATGATGTCAAGGCTCGTCTGATATCTCCGATTCATTCCCGGGATGTAAAGTTTGCATTTTATTCCGTTTTTAATGTAACCAAGAACATACAATTTGTAATTATCGTTGATTGATCTATGAGTATTGATATTTAGTATTGTTATGCATTCAATCGGTTTAGGTTTACGTTGATCAGAATGATTAGTTTGTCAGTTGCTATAGTAATTGCTCATAGGGTTGTTTGACTAGATTGAATACAAGAAAGCACACAATTGCCCTTAGTTGAGTCACACTTGTGGGGACCCTTTGATAGCCAGTGCCGTGTCTTAGAGATTATTGATGCCTAAGGTTTAACTCGTTAATCAGTGTTTAGTCATTCTGTGATAATTAATCGGCTAGGTTGCATGAGAAACTGTTAAATTACATTCTTGAACTCCGGGGATGATTCATCTTTGTTAATTGCTTGAATTTGTAAATTTGATTAATTATTATTAAAACCAACTTAATTGCTTGTGTGATCAACACTAAAACATATTACTTCATAATATTGAAACTTGATAGCCAGTGCCGTGTGTTAGCGATTATTGGTGCCTAAGGTTTAACCGTTAATCAGTCTTTAGTCAATCTGTGATAATTAATCGGTTAGGTTGCATGAGAAATTGGTAAATTACATTCTTGAACCCCGGGGATGATTGATCTTTGTTAATTGCTTGAATTTGAAAATTTGATTAATCATTATTAAAATCAACTTAATTACTTGTGTGATCAACACTAAAACATATTACTTCATAATATTGAAACTTGTTTGCAAGATTACATTGACCACATACTCCTTGTGTTCGACACCTTACCCTAGCTTTCCTTGGTGATTAGGAACTGACGTTAATTGTTTTTGACTAGATAGCGACAGTCTAGCATCAAAATGGCATCGTTGCCGGAGAGTTAGTGCGCTTAGTGTTTTTTGTGTTATTTTAGTTTATTTTAGTTTTAATTTTTAGTTTAAATTTTATTTTTCCATTTTACGCGGGTGTGTAGTTTGTGCAGGTAACAAGTTTATGCACACTCGCCACTCAGGCAGACAATCACCACTTGTTTTCGAGCCCGAAATTGAAAGACTAGCTCAGTAGAACCGAGCCCAGAACAGAACATCAGAGATGGAAGGTCAACACCAAAACCCGAACCAAAACTAAAACCAGAATCAGAATGAAAACCAGAACCAAGACCCGACCCACTCCCAAAATAACCTTTTTAACCCAGATTTCCAGCCCGCCACCATTAAATTCCAACCAGCCAAACAACCCTAATGGCCCAGCTCTCTTTTCTAGAAACCAAAACTTTGATCAGGCTGAACCATCAGCCCCATGATGTGCTTGAAGTAGTCAAATAATTATTAACTAAAAATAAGCTAATCTAGACACTAAGTAATAATTCTAAACTCTTAAACTTAACTTAAACTACTAACCGGCAAATGAACCGGTCGACTCTAGTACAGCTAAGTAAGTCCGTATATCAAACCCACAAGACTCTTTTAATTACATAACTAGCTAAATTAGACACAACTACAAGACGCGACTATTTATTAATAATATTGGAGGGGGATTTAAACCAATTATTAAAACTCTAAAAATAATTAACTAATAATTACTTTAATTAAACTATTAATAAAATAATAAAACAAACCCTAATTATTTAAATAATAATAAAACATAATCATTACTTAATAATTAATTAATAAAACTTAAACCTAATTAATTTTAACTAATAAACAATTTAGAAACTTGGATTAATTCAGATGATTAAAATAACTACCCAGGCCGGAATCCCCAAAGTTACGGTTATTAATTTAAATGGAAAAAATGCAAGTTATGGAACCGGGATCATAAAATAGACCCTTGACAGAAAACCCGAACAGGACCCTTGAACTTCAAGAAGGGGCCTATGAATTGCTAACAAGTTTTAAGACTCACCAGTTTTATATTAAACTTCCTTACGGTTATTTAGTCGTTTATGTCTAAGTATCTTTTATGACGAAAACCTACCTTACAGCGCGGAATTCAAAAGATAGCAAAGCAGACTCAGTTATTTTAATAGACTAAGCTGACAATCAAACCTAGACGGACTCCTTACGAAGAACTAAATCTATCCATACCGTCAAGCAAAGATCTATCAACAACCTATCACCTTACAGCTTTCTAGGCTGGCAGTTCACTTTTATCTATTTACTTGATTTTATTGTTTCTATGATTTTAATGCATATTAATCACAAACTAGTCAAGAACACACAGTAAATGACCTAACAAAACCCTATCCTATGAAACAATCAACAAGGGCAATGTGAAACAATAAATTCAAGTAAACAAAACCAAGTAATCATACGCATTAATTGAATCAAACTCAACCGTTTACTTAAAACATAAAATCCATAACGAAACGAAAATCCAAATAAAAATCAAACCGAACTAAGGTTCATCACGACCCAGGCAGTCTTTGGAATTTAGCCTAACATATTAAAATCTAAATCAAACAAAGTAATAGAAACTGAAAACATGGTGTAATAATAAAGAACGAAAGATTAAAGGCGATAAAACCCGTATTCTTCGATCTTAAACGTCTAGCTCTTCACCGAATATTCTCTTGCCTTCAAAATCACCACGAGACTCGTAAGATGGCTCCAAAGACTCTCTAATTCGGCTGGTGGCTTAAGGTTGTGTCAGGTTTAAGTTAAATGTGTTTAAATAGCGAAAACAAGGCCCGACAATAAGCAAAAACGAAATAATTTTAGCCCAGTGGTGCCTAGGCGCCACGCCTAGGCCTTTTTGCCTTTCCCCTAGGCCCAGCACCGCATGCTCCACCAAGGGGGCCGGTCAGACCTGTTCTCTGTCCGGTTCCTTCCTGATGCGTTATGGATCTCCGTTTCGGCTCATTGTAGCTTGTTTTTCGTCCTTTTTAATCACGATCAAATCCCGGAACCTACGAAACATAAAAACATTAGTAGTATACAAATCTCGACTAAAAACGAACAATTAAAATATACACGAGAAACATAAATATTTTGCATTATATCACCCCACATAACAGCCCAAGACGCAGAGTTCAGATTGATCTTGATGACGATCATCCCAGTATGCATACAGAAGATGAAGAAGAGGGGTAAGATAATGTTGCGGGCCAAGGTTTTGAAGCTGATAACAAAGTAAATGGACGAGTTAGAAGGAATGAGGTATTTGAGCCAGAAAATGAAGGTGATAAAAATTGGGATAAAGTGGTGGAAAGAACCAGTGAATCAGAGACAGGGTGATGCAGTTAACAGAAATGGGGGAAGAAACGGTGTGGGGCAAAACAGAGCTAATCGGGCAGAAAGAGCCGAAAGAGTTTGGGGTATTCAGGTGAACAGAAGAGGATTGGTGAATCTCGAGGGGCGAATAAGG
Source organism: Bidens hawaiensis (assembly GCF_021521415.1). NCBI lineage: Eukaryota > Viridiplantae > Streptophyta > Magnoliopsida > Asterales > Asteraceae > Bidens > Bidens hawaiensis. The sequence continues at coordinate 119,405 of NW_027495417.1, read as the reverse complement.
AATTTGTAGCCCTAGTTCAGGGTGTCAACAGTCAATTCTGACCGGCTATTTCAGATGGAGCATCCCCGATTGTTCCATAGGTGCGAGTGCCGGGACAACCGACTTTTAAGTCCCGGCCATCTTACTTTAACATGGTGCCAAATTTTCACGGGATGGCTTCTGAGGACCCGTATTCTCATTTATCCGATATTTCGGCTATTTGCGGGTCGATTGGTGACTGTACGTTTGACCAGGATAAGGTTCAGTTGCGGTTATTCCAGTTTTCACTAAAAGACAAAGCAAAACACTGGTTTTAACTCGCTACCGATACACAATATTTCTAGTTGGGCTGCGATGCAGCAGGTGTTCCTTAACGAGTACTACTCACAGTCAAAGACAAACGAGGCCCGAATGGAGATTCGCCACTTTTCACAGTTATCGGGCGAACTGTTTCACGAGGCATTCACCAGATTCAAAGAGATGATCAGAAAATGCTCACACCACCACATTGAATTGTGGGAATTGGTGAAGTGTTTTGTGTATGGGATAATATACGAGGATAGAAAACACTAAAAAGCCTCGTGTAATGGTCAACTGTTGAACCAACCTGAGGAAGATGACTGGGATTTTCTAGAGGTTATGTGTGAAGACTCTAAGGCAGAAGCAACAGCAGAAAGAAGAAGACACCAGACTTCTTCCAGATCTGTAAAGTCAGTCACGAGTGAATCCGAGAGAATTGCTGAATTGGAATGTGAACTGGCCATGTACAACAAGGGTAAAAAGAAGGAGGTTGGTAAAGTTGGTGTAAAATTCCCGATTTGTGAGAAATGTGGTGAACTCGGGCATAAGTCAGAAAATTGACTCGAGTTTTATGATGACGAGGAGGACGAGCCCGAGGAGCTTAACTATGCTTACGGAGATTCCAAGGGCCAATGGTTTAATTAAAACACCTATCATCCGGGCTTGAGGAATCACTCGAACTTTCGTTACGGGAATGCGTCTACACAGTTAAACCCGAACTTTCAGTGATCGAACCAGAACAGATTGCAAGGAAATTACCGCCAGGGAGGATATCAGCAGGGTTCGTATAATCAGAATCAAGGGTATAACCGAGACGCTAACCGGGTTGGAAATTCATCTGGTAGTCAGGATCACAAGAAAGGGTCCTCGGCAAATGCAGATGAGTCAGTGCACTCAAATCTGGATGCATTGCTGAAGATTGTGACTGATAATCAGGCTGAAACGAAGAAACAGTTTGAGTTACGTGATAAGTCAGCAGAGGCAATGTCAAAGCAGATTCGTCAGCTTGCAGCATACATGGCAAAATTGCAGAAGAATGTGAGTCAACTCCCGAGTGACACTACGGTCAACCCTAACACTACAGCTCGAGTTCGAAATAGCACGTTAACCAGGTAAGTATTTTAAGAAATAGGAAAATGTATAATAATAAATTTGGGGTTCGACCACCATTGGTTGAGGGGGTGGTGGAAGAAATTGATGAAAATTTCGTCAGTAATGACGAGTCGGAACCGGTTAAATTAAATGAATCTAATAAAAGTGAAACTAATATTAATAAACCGGTCACGAGAGATAACACCAACAACCCTAAAGACAAGAAGAAGGTGAAAACCGTCCCCTATCCCGATGCTTTGTTGGCGCCATCTAAGACGAAGATGGGATCAAAAAGGGGCCCGCGACAAGAAGAAATGTAGGAAACATTTAAACAAGTTAAAATTAATACACCCCTTTTAGACACCATAAAACAGATTCCCGCCTATGCGAAGTACATGAAAGAGTTGTGTACACAGAAAATGAGTCATAAGATTTCTAAACAAATTGATTTACAGACAATGTGAGTGCAATTCTTTCAGGTGCTCTTCCACCCAAGCTATAAGATCTGGGAACGTCCATTATACCCATTCAAGTGTGTGATTTTAAAATGACACTGGCGCTCCTAGACCTTGCAGCTAGCATCAGTATTCTCCCGGAAAGTCTATACGACTAGTATGACTTTGGTCCGCTTCGGGCAGCCGCCACCACGGTTGTTTTAGCCGACCAGACACCGAAACTTCCTCGGGGGATACTGACTGATTTTATCGTCAAGGGGGAAGATTTTTACTTTCTAGTTGACTTTTTGGTCCTCGATTATGTTTTAAGTGAAAGGACCAAACAACCTACGGTTATCCTTGGTAGGTCATTTTTGGGCACCATTTTTGGGCACCGCAAATGCCAACATTAATTGTAGAAATGGTACTGTTGACATTGCATTTGGAAACCGTAAGTTAAAGATTAATGTTTTCATACATGGAAATAATTCTCCGGTCGATGATGAGTGCTTCATGGCTGATGTCATTGACGAGTGCATCCCGCTATACGACTTTGTCGTCAGCACGGATGGCACATCGGAGACGTGTTTTTTGTTTGACAGGTTACTGGTGGAGACAGATAAGTTGCTGGAAGAGGAGGAGAGACAGTTGGAGGTTGCAGCTGTGCGAGGAGACCGTCTACAACGGTCAGTGCAGGTGGAAGCACTTCCCGAGATAATTGATACCGGGCTGAAACCGTCAATGAAAGAGGCAACAAAATCGAGCTGAAGGAGCTCTCAAAGCATTTAAAATATGCTTTCTTTGGTAAGAACAACACTTTACCTATTATTATAGCTTCTAATTTATCTATTGAACAAGAAAGTGCTTTGATGACGGTGCTGGTTGCAAACAAGGAAGCAATCGGGTGGAAAAAAGCGGATTTGAAGGGAATCAGTCCCTCAATTTTGATGCACAAAATTTTAACAGATCCGAATGTCAAACCCACACACGATGCTCAGCGGAGGTTGAACCCGAACATGAGGGAAGTGGTGAAGAAAGAAGTGCTGAAGTGGTTAGATGCTGGGATTATTTTTTCCATCTCAGACAACACGTGGGTAAGCCCGACACAGACAATACCAAAAAAATCGTGCATCCAAGTCGTCAAGGACGACTCAGGTAACAAGGTTGCCACCCGGCCGGTAACCGTGTGCTGCATTTGTTTTAATTATCGAAAACTGAATGCGACAACATCAAAAGATCACTTTCAGCTTCCGTTTATCGATCAAATTGTCGAAAAGCTATCTAGTCAAAAATTTTGTTGCTTGTTAGACGGGTATTCCGGGTATAACCAGATAGCTATTCATCCTGAAGATCAGGAGAAGACTACGTTTACGTGCCCGTATGGAACATTCATGTTTAGGCGAATGTCATTCGGGCTATGTAAAGCCCCCGCCACCTTTCAAAGGTGCATGATGAGTATTTTTTTCCGATATGGTGGGGGGGTCTTTAGAAACTTTCATGGATGATTTTTCAATTTTCGATACATCTTTCGAGACATGTTTAAATCAACTCGAAAGAGTTTTGAAAAGATGTGTTGAAACTGACTTGGTTCTTAGTTGGGAGAAGAGCCATTTATGGTCTAAGAGGGGATTGTTTTGGGCCATATTGTGTTGAGTCGTGGGATTGAGGTGGACCGATCTAAGGTTCAAGTTATTTCCACTCTACCTCATCCCACGAATGTCAAAGGCATTAGATCATTTTTGGGGCATGCCGAGTTTTATAGACGATTCAATAAGGGTTTTAGTGATATTACTAAACCCTTATGTAATTTATTGTTATAGGATGCCCCGTTTGATTTTAATGAGGAATGTGCTAAAGCTTTTGACATTTTAAAGTTGAAATTGGTTGAAGCCCCGATTTTGTAATCACTTGATTGGAATTTACCTTTTGAAATAATGTGTTATGCAAGTGATTACGCGGCCGGAGCTGTTTTGGGTCTACGGGTTGACAATAAACCCTTTGCCATATACTATGCGAGTAAAACTCTCTCGGATGCTCAATTGAATTATACAACAACCGAGAAAGAGTTACTTGCAGTAGTATATGCTCTAGATAAATTCAGGTTATATATTTGGGGTAGTAAAGTAATAATTTATTATGACCATTCTGCAGTTAGGTACCTCATGAATAAAAAGGATGCAAAACCGAGGCTTATAAGATGAGTTTTGCTATTGCAGGAATTTTATCTAGAGATTCGGGACAAGAAAGGAAGTGAGAATGTTGTTGCAGATCACTTGTCTCGAATTATGGTGGAAGATGAAGACAAAGATGGGCCCATTAACAAGTCCTTCCCAGATGAACAAATTTTGGCAGTCTCACAAAATCCCTGGTTTGCTCATATTGTTAATTTTAAAGTTTCAGGTGATATACTGGAGCATTGGCCAAGGAGAATGAAGAAGCATTTGATGTCACAAGCCAAACAGTACATTTGGGATGATCCAGAATTGTTTAGGATTGGTGCAGATCAAATGATCAGACGATGCATACCCGAAGAGGATTCCATATCGGTGTTGGAACATACACATTCGTCAGCGTGTGAGGGTCACTTTAGTGGCTAGAAAATATCTCGAAAGATCCTTACGAGTGGCTCTTTTTGGCCATCATTGTTTAAGGATGCTCAAGAGTTCGCGACACACTTTTTAAAGTGTCAACAACTCGGGAGCATTTCTAAAAGGGATGAGATGAACTTGAACCCGATCATAGTAGTTAATATTTTTGATGTTTGGGGGATCGATTTCATGGGCCCATTCCCGAATTCACACGGTAATTTATACATCATAGTGGCCGTCGATTATGTGTCTAAATGGGTTGAGGCGATAGCCACTAGGACGAATGATCACATAGTCGTTTGCAATTTTGTGCAAAGTAATATATTTTCTAGATTTGGAGTCCCCCGAACCATCATAAGTGATGGGGGATCTCATTTCAAAAACTTTAAATTTGGAAAATTGCTTAAACTATACGGTGTTGATCATAGAATTGCAACTCCTTACCATCCAAAAACGAGTGGACAAGTTGAGGTTTCCAATAGGAAAATTAAAAAGATTTTACAGAAAACTGTTTGGACAGACCGAAAGGATTGGTCAACCAAGTTGACCGATGTCCTATGGGCCTACCGAACCGGTTATAAAACGCCAATTGGAACCACTCCTTATAGACTTGTGTATGGAAAGGATTGTCATTTACCGGTAGAGATTGCACAAAGAGCATATTGGGCTACTAAACAGGTTAACATGAATTATGATGATGCATGTATGGCAAGGAATTTGGCGTTGTGTGAAATTGAGGAGTTAAGGGACGAGGTGTATGATTGTACATCCACTTACAAGTCAAAGATGAAAAGGGTTCATGATGCTAATATCCGGTTGAAGAATTTTGAAGTTGGACAAAAGGTTTGGTTATACAACACAAGGATGAAGCTCTTTCAGGGTAAGTTGAAAAGTAAGTGGACGGGCCCGTATTTGGTTGTGAGAGTTGGAAACCATGGTCAATATAAGATTGAAGATTTTGATGACCATGTGAGGCAAGTGGTGAATGGCTATAAATTGAAGCCATACTTGGAAATCAAGGATATTCATGAGATGGAAAAGGAATAAGTGAGTTTTATTGTTACCTCACCGGTTTATGAAGACAATTGAGAGTTCAAGGCACTGTCGAGCTGTAAACATGAAATTCAGCGCTTACGAGAGGCAACCCGGGGTTTGTAAGTGTCTGTCCAGTTTGTTTTCATTTTGTTGATTCTTGTATTGATTGTTGTCTGGAGTTTTTTGTAGCAAACATCAAGTGTGGGGAAGCTTTGTTAGTGGACTTGCATATTCATGAAGTTCGGTAAGAGTTTGGTCAATTACACATCTTTCCAGGTACGAAAAGTATGTTTTTAGTTCAGAAACGTGTTCAGGGTGATGTCGGGATGCCAAAAAGTGGCCGGGTCGGAAAATGTTCGGAACCGTTTTCGCGCGAAAGTTTTTGTGAAAAAGCCTATCGCGATACGCGATGGCTTTCTTCACAGCTTCATCGCGTATCGCGATGGAGTTTAGCATTCTTGACATTGTGATGTCATCGCGATACGCGATGACGTTTGTTAATACCACGTCGCGTATCGCTATGGGGTCAAACCCTAATTGAAATTCAATTGGGTTGAGATACGCGACCCGTGTGCATTTAACCCATCGTGTATCACGATGGGTCGAGGATCATCCGAATTTTTTTTTTAATATAAACCGGCTCTTTTCCTTCTTTTTCATTTCTTATTATTCTTCTTCTCACCACCATTCACCCACCATCACCGCCGTCGCATCTCCGTCCACCACCCACCATCACCGTCTTCGCATCTCTGTCCACTACCACCATCACCATCCGTCGTCCATACAAAGTCACCTCCACCACTATACCATCACCGTTCACCACTGTCTCCGTCCACTGCCATAGCCACCATCATCACCGCCGTACTCCACCACCACTACCGTTACACCATCACCGCGGACCACCATCACACCACTGTCCTCGCCGTCCACTCATCACCGTCGCCGTCTAGTTAATCGCTGTCTCCCACACCACCCCAGTCATCATTTGTTATTATTATCACTGCATTCAGACTCTGAGGTATGTATTTAATATTATTTTATAAATCCGGTTTGAATTTTTATCAGTATGCGAGTTTGGGTGGTTCGTTTAATATAACGGGTGGTTTAGTTTGTTGATTAGGTCAGAATGTCGATTTTTTAGGATTGTCGGTTTATTTGTTCGAGTTGATTATTAGTTTGTTAAGTTGTCGGTTGAAGAAAACGTAGGTGGTGATAAGTCTGGTTTTTAAGTTCAAAATTTTTAAAATCAATATTTTATTATTATTTTAATGATAGTGTTGTTTCAAAATTAGACGGTCTTTTTGAACTTGATTTAAGAATATTTTATTAATATTTTATATTCTAAACCCGAGTCGTCACGTAATTCATTGTTTGCCGACATGTGAATTATTTTCTTGCACATTATTCGAGATAATAAGTCAATTTGTTTATTTTGTTCGCGTCAGTTTATTAATAGTTGTCTGTTCGTTAATAGTTCGAGTCGAGTCCTTTGTTGAGTTAGTTAATCGAGTCATGGGGATGCGTTGATAGTTTGGATTTGAATTGAAAATTGATTGACCGCCCGCACTCAATCTCCATTCGGGCGAGACAATTTGGTTATATATAATATTGTACAGGGTGTCCGTGAATTTTTCATGTTTATTTATTTTTATTATATTATTTTATTATTATTTTAATATTATTTAATTATGTGTGGGACGATCGCGACCGAAATGCTATACGGCCATCGCCACGGTCTATTGTTGACATATCTAACATGAATGTTTGATTTTACAGATATGTCTAAGTTACTAGAGTTAGCGGGCACCACCGGGCGCAAGAGGGCGATGACTCAACCTGAGGGTGCCGGCCGCCGTGGTCCCGTTGCTGCTCCTAAGGGTGATCTTGAGCCACATCGGGTCATACAGCAGCCCCAGAGGACACCTCACATTATTTAGTATGATGGTCCGGAGTTTCCGATTACTCCGAACATCGAGCGAGAGGAGATTGTCGGCGACGGACGACGCACACATCATATGGTGCCTACGTTCGGGATTCTAACCGATGAGTACACCAGACTGACCAAGATTCGAGGTATGCAGCTCTTTAGGCATAGGACTTTTGATTGGGGATTGTTGGGTACCCTGGGGGTAGAGGTCAGGGTGCAGGACATGATACCGACTCGATGGCCCAGGTGCTCGCATGTGACTCGATTCCATACGTCGAGCTCACATGTGAGTTGTATTCTACTTTTCGATTCACGACCACCGATTTCGCCGAGCCACATGCCGCGTCGTTCTCACTTGGACGACACGTGTATGAGATGTCGGTCCCAGATTTCGCTGTGGCCACAGGCTAGTATACTCGGGAGGACGTTCAGACTCCCGAGTTCTTGCAGAGTTTTTGAGGCTATACATAGCGGTCACAGTGGGACTGACAGTTTTGGTTGACTGAGGCTCAGTTCGCTCAGTTTTGGTAACAGATCGTGGACGGGGCCCCCTCGAGCTCTGTAGTGGCGTCATTCATTAGGCACACCATCCATCGCTACTTACATCGTATTGTTGCTTATACTATCGCCGACCGTCATTCGGGCCACGATAAGTGTAGCAACCTATATCTGTTGTGCCTCTTGTCTGTCATTACTGGCATGGAGGCCAACATTGAGAAATGCTGCTCCTCACATCTTTTGCCAGAGGTCGGAGTTTACAGGGTACATCGGCCCAGTTATCGTTGGGGCCGTATATTACGAGGATTGCACAGAGTATTGGGGTTTTCGAGAGATATCCAGTCGAGTTCTTTACTCCTGGACCAGTTACAGAGGTATTTGGATTAGAGGATGCCCGAAGGGCCGGGATTTGTGAGCTAAAGGATCCACCAACATTAATCCTGGTCAGACAGGGACCACAGGTGCCACCACCTCCGGGATCAGCTGCTACCACATCATTACAGTTAGGAGTTCCGACACACCGGCAGCACATGCTTATCCCGCGTATGATGCGGCCTCAGCAGCAGTATCCCCTCCGTCAGTCGCCACCACAGCCGCAACAGCCTGTTACATTGGAGATGATTTATCAGTAGCAGCGGGAGATGCAGGAGGAGGCACAGGCCCATCGAGATGAGACGCGGGCCCACCTGGCCCGCCATGATGATTACTTCAGGTTATTGTTTGTTCATTTTCAGGTACCGGTCCCACCTTCGCTGATCGTATATATAGAGCAGCTTGCGGACCAACAGGATGACGACGATGACGCACCGCCACCACAGTAGACTTTTGTTACCCTTTTTGCTTTATTTTTATCTTTTATTTTGTTTTTATTCTCGTGGTCTGTATTAATATTAATATTATATTGGAATATTGTATGGGTAACTGGTTGGACTTATATGTGTATATATATATCTATTGTTGTGACTGTTGGGTTGATTTATTTGTATATTTTGTTGTACGTGGAACTTTGTGGGTGTAGTTCACTATAAATCCTCACGAGACCTCACTCGTCCACCCGGGCTACCGGGGGGTGGGGGGGGGTTAAAGAGCTTGTTACATACGCTAAATGCAATCGTGATTCCTACGAAAGTGAGTTAGGTCTTTTAACGTTTTTAACTTGTTTTACAAAATTTATCATGAAACGACGTAATTCGGCTCAGTAATTGTTTTAATAAAATGTTGGTACATGATGTCAGTAGTTCAGTATCTAGTGTCTGTAATCGAGTTAGTATGTTTTGTATTTGAAATTAAGCGAAGTTGTGTCTCAAGTTCGCCTGATATGGGCGAACTTGTGAAACAAGCGAAGTTAGTGACAACTTCGCCTAAACATGTTAGGTTTTAGATGGAGTTATTCAGTTTTGTGTAATCGGTGATTGATATATCACGTGTTATCAGTTGCAATACAACGTGTCCTTTGTTTATTGTAACGTGTGTTTGATTGTGTTTAACGTGTTTCATCTTCTACGCTCGTATCGTATTACGTAGGGATTCCGCACCTACGTAGAACGAGATATTCCGTGTAGATCCGGCTGGGAACCTACAATTGGTATCAAAGCATTTGCTCGTGATTGTGTGGTTCGGGATTATCACACGGGTGTAGAAATCGTTCCGTTCGACTATTCGCGGGACGAGTTTACGTTAATATACCGAGTTTTTGTGTCTTACTCACCCCCACCATCAAATACAACCCATTACACCTTCGCATACCTCGCAAAACGTCAAAATCAAACCTGCAAAAACAATTGTTCATCAGGCGAAGTTGCCGCTACTGTTTGTAGGGTTTAGGCGAAGATATAAGGTTAAGCGAAGTTATTAACAACTTCGCCTACCTCACAAGTTCGCTTAACTTAAGCGAAGTTATATACAACTTCGCCTAATCAGGCGAATTTAAAAAGGAGCGAAGTTAAGAATTCAAGCGAAGTTAAGACTTAATCGAAGTTAAGTTTAACTTCGCCTACAGTACTGTTCAGAATAAAATTTTTATTTTTGGTTTCTTTGAGTGCTCGTTTGTATTTCTTCCAAAGATGACTTCTATAAATATTACGGAACTGGTGAAAATGGAGGTGGAAGCAGGTTCAGCTACTAAGGCACCGAAAATGCTTAAGGGTACCGATTTCGTGGCTTGGAAAGATCGGTTTGAGCAGTATGTTAAATATCAAGATGCTAAGATGTCGGTGTGCATTCAAGATGGATACATTCCACCAACGACTTTGTATGAGGGTCGTGAACAAATTAAGAAATACAATAAGATGGAAGAGGAAGAAAAGAAGATGTATGAGGCTGAAAGCAAAGCTCATGCTGCGATAACAATGGCTCTTCCACAAGAGATTCTTCACACCTTCAGGAAATATAAAACCGCTAGAGAGCTATGGGAAGCGCTTGAAAACCGATTTGAAGGTAATGTGGGGATACGTGCATCCAAGATTAAGCTACTCAAAACCCAATTCTCGGTGTTCAAGTACTTGAAGAATGAGTCACTTGATGATATCATCACAAGATATTATCACCTGATGACCGAACTCAGCAATTATTCCATTGTTTACAAAGAAGAGGAGATCGTAGAAAAACTCCTTGATGCTCTCCCACCGAAATGGGAGATGTACACTGTCTTGATGAGAGAAGATAAAGAGTTTGCCAACATTGACTTGGAAACAGCAGTAAACAAACTACGAACTTTTGAACTTAACATGGTTCGAAAAGAGACACCAACTGATCAGGTTCAGGATCCGGGAATGTATGGTGCGAAAGTTAATTCAAGTTCAAGTCCGAAGTCAGAATCGTCTGCTTACTACTCAAAGGGAGACTCGAGCTCTAACTCAACTCATGATGGTCATGTAACTCTCAACATGGATGGTGATGTGTGTTTCGTAGCTGGTGGATCAAACACTTCTAAACCTCAAACAACAAAGGGTAGTTTTTCTTCAAGCGTTCTGAACAACAACTACTCTCAGATGCCCATGAGTGTTAAATCTGCTGAACAACAGTTTGCTCTCTATGCCTCTTTCATTGCTTCTTACGAAAATTACATTAAAGGTAAAATCGTTGATCCTGCAACTTTAGACGAAGACAATGATCAGTTCGATGCTGATGATCTGGAGGAGATGGATCTGCAGTGGCAGATGGCAATGATAGTAAGAAGAGTTAAAAGGTTTATGAAGAAGACTGGTAGAAAATTCGTTGGTGAAAGACCAGGTTTTGATAAGTCAAAGGTTCGGTGTTATAACTGTCAACAGAATAGACACTTTGCTAAAGAATGCACAAATGAACGAGTAGAACGTAGTCAGAACTGGCCAACACAACCGAATGGGGGAAGTAACGAGAATAGGGCAATGATATCCAGACAGAACGGGGAATACAATTGGAATCTGCAAGTTGAGGAAGTGTTCGAACAGGCAACTTGGTTAACATCGAAACTGAAGGAAAAAACAGAGAGACAAGAGAAGATCAAGCTTATATGGCAGAGGTGACAGATCAGCTCTCTGAGGTAAGTGCTAAACTCCCTTGTACAAAATGCGAAAATCTGTCTGAACAGCTGAAAACAATAACTGATCAGTTTGTTAGTTTGGATGCTCAATTTAGAACATTAAAAGAAGATCATTATTACACTAAAACTAGAGAAAAAAATTACACGGTAAAAATAAAAGCTAGTGAGAAAGATATCAGAAGTCTTAAAGCCAGTCTAGCTGAAAAAATACAGGTAATTGATCTTAGCTATGAAGTGTTAGAAGAGAAAACCAAACTAATTGCTGAAAGGGATAAACAGATAGCTGATTACCAGGTGAAAGTGGTGGAACTAAACAGAAAGCTTGAGCAATTTAGAAATTCCTCCGCAATACTTGATCACCTCGTAAGTGATCAACGTTCCCCAGTTAAAAGGGGAGGAATTGGATATTCTGAAGTTCCATCTCCTTATAATCATAACTATACTTATGATCCTAGTAATCAGAAATCTGTTGATGTTGAAATTGGTTAGACAGTTCCTGTTAAGGTTACGATTAAAGATCCAGAAGTTAGTAAAAGCGAAACAAGTAAGCCTGTTTCTAATGTTAAGATTTCTGTTCCTAGTCCTGTCTCATCAAATTCGGACAAGACATCTGAGTCTAGTGAGACAAAAGAAGAGGCTGTGTTACTAAAACGTGGAGAGGAACATAAACCAACTGAAAAGAATTCTCCACTAAACCCGTATGTCCCACCATATGTTAGACAAATGGGCAGTAATGCAACCTCAACATCTAAAACAACTGTTGAGACGAAAGTTGAACACAGGAGCTGTTTCAGATGCAATCAAATAGGACACCTGATTGCTGATTGCCCTCTGAATCAGAGATTCAGAGGTATGAGGCCTTCGAAAACTGAGAGTAGAACTAACAGTAATTACTATAATGGTAAAAATGAAAACTCATCAAAGTTCAGATATTGGACTAATCCAGGTTTTCAAAGAAGTCGATCTCAGTTTTTCCTTGTTAACAACCAAATCATTAGTAATAATTCATTTAATTCACGAAGGTTTGGATGGCCTCAGAGTCAATCTACTAGAAGGTACCTTTTAGGACTTACAGAAATCATTCTAATACTAACTTTGGACAGCCAAAGTACGCGATGCCTTTTAACAGATTTAATCGACCCAAGACCAATAGGTCTTGGGTCCCCAGATTTTAATCCTTTGCTTTAATCGTGCAGGAACAGTTGAACAGGGCTGCAAACAATCTATGGGTTGTGGATAGCGGCTGTTCCCGGCACATGACGGGTAACAAGAATTTGTTACACGAATGGAAACCTGTTCAGGGAGGTAGAGTAAGTTTTGCTGGAGAGAGTGGTGGAAGAATTACTGGAATTGGGACAGTGACTAATGGTAAAATGAAGTTAGAAAAAGTGAATTTCGTTGAAGAGCTGAAGCATAATCTGCTGAGTGTATCTCAGATCTGTGACAAAGATTACACTGTGCACTTTACCAAAAATGAAGCGATCGTACTGTATCCTGGTTTCAAGATACCAGAGGAATGGATAGTAATGAAGGCTCCAAAGGAAAAGAATACATATGTTATGGACATGAGGTCGACTGAGATGGCAACAGAAGAATCATGTCTTCTGTCAAAAGCAACTGAATCGGAGTCCGAGTTATGGTATCGAAGAATGGGGCATATTCATCTTCGAAAAATGAACTACATTGTCAAGAATGGGCTGGTGCTGGGTGTTCCCTTGAAAAATTTCAACTTTGAAGACCAATGCTTATCGTGCAAAAAGGGAAAGCAACACAAGAAATCTCATCACACCAAGAAGGTTAATTCAATTGTCAGTACCCTAGACCTACTTCACATGGATCTCTTCGGTCCCGTGAATGTAAAAAGCCTAGGTGGAACATCATACTGCTTGGTAATAACTGATGATTTCTCTCGATATTCTTGGGTATATTTCCTGAAGACAAAGGATGAAACAGTTCAGTTGGTAATGAATTTGATTACCAAGGTTGAGAATATTATGGGGAAAAGGGTTAAATACATCAGGACTGACAATGGGACAGAGTTCAAAAACTATCAGATGGAGATATTCTGCTTACAGAAAGGGATAGACCACCAGTACAGCGCTCCGTATACTCCGCAACAAAATGGGGTGGCTGAGAGGAAGAACAGAACGCTAATTGAAGGAGCCAGAACCGTGCTGGCTGATTCTAAACTTCCTGTGGTGTTCTGGGCTGAAGCTGTTGCTACAGCCTGTTATATCCTTAATAGAGTTTTAACTGTTAAAAGATTGAATAAAACATGTTATGAACTTATGCATGGTAGAATGCCTAACTTGAGTGGTCTCGAACCATTCGGGTCCCCGTGTTCGATATTAAAGACGAACTCAAAATTTGGTGAGATAGCCGACGAAGGTATTTTAGTCGGATATGTTGTGGGGACCCCCAACAGACGAGTCTTTAATCTATCGACCAACAAGGTTGAGGTGGTGTGTAACACTGACATCACAAGTTACAAATCACCAAAACCAAGCACGGGACCCGCTGGGGCTTTCGACTATGATAGGCTTTTTAAATCTTTTAATTTGCCTTATTTGGATTGTGCAGAAGTTGATGAGAGAATTGCTACGAAGATGCTTTATGATGAGGAAGAAAATTTTGTGCAACGATCGCAGTACGATGAATGTCAACCCTCCTCATCAAATGCTGTCGATACTCCTGCTGCCTCTACAAAAGAGGAATTCTTCAATCTGTTTCATTCTCAACAACAATCACCCATTGATGAGCTACCTTCGAACCTGGAAGACAATCTGCAAGTCAGTTCGGTTCCGACTACGAGTGTTCACAAAAATCACCCTTTGGAGAACGTGATAGGTGATCTGTCCGACGGTGTACAAACAAGACGAAGCTTGAATGATCACACTTGTGTTTACACAAGCATTAAAGATACAGGCATCATTAACGAATGCTTGTACACCTGCTTCATCAGCCAGATTGAACCAAAGAACTATCAAATGGCTCTCAAGGACAGCTCGTGGGTCGAAGCCATGCAAGAAGAGTTAGCCCAGTTCAAGAAGATGGAGGTATGGAATTTGGTTGCAAAACCGAAGAATGTACATGCGATTGGCACCATATGGGTTTTCAAATGTAAGAGAGATGAGAAAGGAATAATCATAAGGAACAAGGCAAGGCTGGTTGTAAAAGGTTTTAATCAGCACGAAGGGATCGACTACAATGAAGTGTTTGCTCCTGTAGCGAGATTGGAAGCGATTCGATTGTTTTTGGCATTTGCTGCACACAAGGAGATGAAGGTGTTCCAGTTAGACGTGAAAAGTGCGTTTCTTAACGGTAAAGTCGATGAGGTTGTGTACGTTGAGCAACCTCCGGGTTTTCCTGACCCAGACTTTCCTGATCACGTGTACAAGCTAAGTAAAGCGCTATATGGGCTACATCAGGCCCCTCGTGCCTGGTACGCAACTCTATCCGATTACTTGCTTGACAATGAATTTGAAAGGGGAAAGATCGATAGCACACTGTTCGTTAAGAAAAAAGGAAGCGACTTTCTTCTGGTGCAAGTCTACGTGGACGACATCATCTTTGCTGCATCAAAAGTCGCCATGTGTCAGGAATTTGAAGCCGTCATGAAAAAGAGGTTTGAAATTAGTGCTATGGGTGAACTAACTTTATTTTTAGGACTGCAGGTTGATCAAAAGAAAGATGGGATGTTCTATCATCAGACTAAATATGTCCAAGACGTTCTCAAACGCTTCAAGATGGAGGACAGCACTCCATTTGATACTCCAGTTTGCGTCAACCATAAACTGGGTGCTGATTCAGACAGTGATGCAGACGTGGACCCCACCCAATATCGGGCAATCATAGGTTCTTTAATGTACTTAACTGCATCTAGACCTGATATTATGTTTGCAGTTTGTCTTTGTGCTCGCTTTCAGGCAAACCCAAAGGAATCTCACATGAAGGGTGTGAAGAGGATATTGCGATATCTCAAAGGCAAGCCTAAGCTAGGGTTGTGGTACACGAAAGGAGGAGACTTGGAGTTAGTCGCCTACACAGATTCTGATTATGGAGGATGCAATCAGAATCGGAAGTCAACAACAGGTAGATGTCAGTTTCTTGGAGGCAGATTAGTGTCATGGCAGTGCAAGAAGCAGACCTCAGTCGCCATTTCTACCTGTGAAGCAGAATACATGGCAGCATCGAACTGCTGCTCCCAGGTTCTTTGGATACAACAGCAATTGCGCGATTACGGTCTGAATTTCACACATACTCCTATTTGCATTGATAACACTGTTGCTATCTCAGTAACTAACAATCCCGTAAAGCATAGCAAAACTAAACACATTGACATCCGTCATCATTTTATACGGGATTGTGCTGAGAAGAAATTGATAGTGCTCGAAAAGGTTGATTCGTTAGATAATTTCGCTGATTTGTTTACTAAAGCGTTCGACAAAACTCGTTTTCAAAACATTGTTGAGCTAAATGGGATGATCAATCCCGAGTAACCGTGTTTTTCGTTTTTGATTAAAAAAAAAAAAAAACCTCACTATCGCTTAGAATTATGTCGGTTGCTTCAGTTTGAAGGACATATCTTCGGATATGTTTGGTCATCATTTCTACCGGTAGAGTATGAGGATAGCCATTAACCAGATGACTGAAAGTGACCGGGGCGGTTTATGATGTGTTTTTATTCTTTCGCTGAAAATTAGTCGTTCATACTTAGTTAGAAGGACACATACTCGTATGTGGTCGGTCCAGCTGATCCATTGGATCTTCAGGATAGCCGTTTACCTGAAGACTTCGACTTGATCGGGGCGATAGAAGTTAAATTTTTTTTTATTGGGAGATGAAATAATTTTTCAAGTCTACTACTTCGTAAGAAGTTTCTTTACTATGTTTAAAAGAAAATTGATCCAACCTTGGAAAGTGATAGACAAACTGATTCTGTGTGCTTAACTAGTGAAGTTATTAGGCCTAAAAGACTTTAGAACAGTCATTGTATGTCATGGTAGCTTTTTATGGTGCGTAAAAGTAGAAGTGATACTAACTAAATCTCCTCGATCTTAAGTGGAAACTCATTAAGAGTTGTGTATATCTCCGCATATATCTTTCCGAATGATAGGCAGAAAAGCGATTACCCAGTCATACACGAGCCCGTGAGTGTTCTGATTCCCGTGAAGATAGCGTATCAAGAAACTGCAGTGATCCAGATTCGGGACTTGCAGTTGTTTACTACTCTGAAACTGTGTAAATATTTATTAAAAAAAAAATTATGTGTTATTGAGACATTCTAGAGCTTATAATGTTAATACTTCTCAATCAAGATGCAAGATAGAGAACGGGAAGAAGACTCTATTGATCGACGTGTACTTACTGTTTAATCAGACACTACGGGTCGAGGTCAACTCGGGGTGACTTGGGGAAAGCCAAATACGCTTTGAGAATAGATAGGAGACATCATAATCTCTGAGTTGTTGCCCATTTATATTTTGAGCTTAATTGAACCTAACCCGTATCACAGAAGTGATGAAAACCATTCTAAGTTATTTACCTGCTTACAACCTGTTTCTTTATGTCATAATACAGCTGAACATGGATCTATGTGACAGTCACTTAATTATTATGATTCCTGTTCGGATCTTTTCTAAAACGTGGTAGTCCCTGTCGAGACTGAAATTTGATCCCGTGTACTTTATTTCTAAGTTTTATTCTACTTATGTCGTTTTATGTCTTTATATCTGGTTACTTGGTCTTTGATCGTAACATTCTACTTTTTAAAGGAAGGTTTAAAAGTTAAAAGCATAATGTTCAAATTAGAGGGTCTGTTTTGTAACATGGTTATCAAGCGAAGTTCATATAACAGGCGAACTTAAGGGGTATGCGAAGTTAGCCCCAACTTCGCCTGTTCATCTTTGACCCTATATAAAGACATTATTGGTCAGACTCATCATTATTTTCAAACCCAGCGAACTTATCTTCCAGTAACCTCGGCGAAGTTATTTTTCGATTCAATCTTTGTTATCTTTGACAAATACCAATCCGATTTATAGGTGTGTAGTGTCGTCATATCTTATAATCTATGTCATGACGTTAATCAGAGATTGTTTCGCCCCGATTCACGACCCCGTTCTTTCAAACATCTAACACCCGCTTTTCAAACTTGTTTTAACGTAGTCATATTCAACTTGATCGTGTTGATCTCCGTCAAAACATGTTTGGTTGAGTCCGCAATCTCCAAACTGACCAAAATCACTTCGTTTGAACGTCTAAACTGTTGCCGATTCATATTCAGGCGAAGTTACAGTTTAGGCGAAGTTATCCTTAACTTCGCCTAAGGTTTAACTTCGCCTGATATTTAATTATTTAACAGTATATGAGGCGAAGTTGTGGTTAAGCGAAGTTATCATTAACTTCGCTTGGCTCTTTTTATTTAACATTTATCAGGCGTAGTTCAAGTTAAGGCGAAGTTATTACCAACTTCGCCCCACCCCTAACTTCGCCTATATAGAATAAATCATAACTTCGCTCAGGGTAACAGGCGAAGTTGTGATTTGACTCGACGATTCTCTAACATAGACTGTTTTTGTTGCAGAAATGGCAGCTGTAGCTGGAGCAGGTGGTGCAGGTGGTGACGAAGGAGGAGATAACAATCGGCAGTTTTTCCCGGGGCATAACATGTACATAACTTTGGACCCGGATGCGAGCGGTGTTGATGATTTCCGCGATATCATCACGTTTCTTATCCGCTTGCGTATCTTCCACGCTATTACCACAACACTGCCTATATCTTTGCCAAACATAGAAGATTTCTGGCAGACAGTGGAGTATGATTGTCGAGTCGAGCCCCCGGTTATGCGTGCAACGGTTAACAATCAGATAGTGCAGTTCTCGTCTGAACAGATCAGGGTGGCTTTGCAGTTTGGGGATGAAACGAGAGACGATCCTACGGATTTCGTGGCTCCATTCAGAGATGGTGCTTTTCTGAGAATGGGATATTCTGGTCCATTGGGAGATACTCAAAGACGAAAGGGATTCTTGTTAGACCAATGGCGATTTCTTATGCACGTGATGATCGTGTGTATGTCAGGGAGAAAGGCTGGTACAGATGGAATGGGTGCGACCATGCAGTCGGCAATGACATCACTGACTTACAATAAGCGTTATAGCTTTAGTCAGATGGTGTTCTACGAGATAGACCGTCAAAGACGACCGGTGGCGCGTGAGAGATTTCTGATATATCCAAGATTCCTTCAAATGATCTTGAATCATGTTGCTCCCACGTTACCTCAGCGCCGCCCGATTAGATATGTGGAGAGTGTAAGCAAGAGGATCTTCGCTCAGTGTAGATCATCAAGTGCAAGAAGTAAACCTGAGCTCCGTCCTCGACATACTCCATTATTTGGGTACTTGATCAACCCAGTGGGGACGAGTTTCGGGATCCGGCACCACAACAGGCTGGAGCACCTCAACCACCACCTGAGGTACAACAAGCTTTACCTGCTGCTCCTGTTGTGGCATCGGAGGAAACTGTAGACCTTGAAGCTGCTTTTGGCGGTCAAGGTTTCTTCGATATGGAACGTGTTGATCCTGAGGAAGAGGTGCAAGTCTCGGTTGCAAGGGTTACTAGTGTGGATGTTGCTATGGCAGCTACGATGGAGGCTGATTCTGATTCCTCAGATGATGATGTGGCTGAAGCTAGACGGATTTTAGTTACACAAGAAAGGATTCATGGGAAGAGGAAGAGAGACAACGATGACAGTGATTCGGACTTTGAGGAAGATTTACATCAGTTGGTCCATAGATCGAGAAGAGAAAGGGCAGGTGCAGGTTCGGGAGCTGGTGAGAGCTCAAGGGTGGTTCGTTTCACTCCACCCGCACTGTCTGGTATGACTATAGTCTCTACACCATTGCCAGTTACAGGGCCAATCGCCACGGATGTTCCCGTGGTGACTACCTCATCTTCCTTCAGCATCCCACCCACTACATTCCAGCTCTCGGCTTCGGAGATTGTGTCCTTGCCACCTCCAACTCTTACTCCAACGGAGGTCGTAGCAAGGTTTGTTGAGTCAACAGTTGTTGCTACTGCAGAGTTGTCGGTTACGATACCACCTGCGGTTACATTTCCACCTGTTTCTGAGGTGCCGGTTACATTGGGAATCCCTCCTCCGTACGCTCAAGACATATCATATATGAGGTTTGACTTCGATGCAACTTTATCCGATTCGGAAAGAATAGCAGCGCTTGAAAGGGTCGTGGCAGAACAATCAAGAGTAAATATTATCCAGACTCATGCTATTCAGCGCCTCGTTGCGGAGAATCAAATTCAGTCGTCCCTCCTGATCGAGCATGGTAAAATAATTGATGCCTTGAAACAGTTCTTGGCATCTCAGGGGGAGATGAGCTGTAAGGGTGACGAGCTGAGGACAAAAAAGCGTAACGATCGAGACGATGATCCCAATGCATCGAAAGGTGCAGGTGGAGAGTTGCCAAGAACTGAACAAGCTCTTGGGACTTCCACATCTCAGGGGGAGTCAACGAGTGCAGCTGGCGGTTCAGGGGGTGATGATGTGGTGGTTGTGGATGCTGAAGAGGTGTTAGATGATGTTATAGGTGATGAGGATGTGTTACCGTTGGAGGAGATAGAGAAGATAGGGGCTGAGATTGTGATTGATAGTGAAGTCGAAGAGGGAGAGATTGTGGAGGAGAATGTTGAGCATGAAATTCCAGAGGTTGAAAAGTTAGATTTGGGTCAAGATACGGGATGTGATGAGACAGAACGGGAGGAGCAGCCAAGATGGAAAGAAGGCTACGCTCAGTGGTTCGTAAAGACTAAGAAACCGGCGGTCCCTACTATGTTCAAGAAAAGTTACAACATCAGGGGTTATGCTGAATCGAAAAAGGGGATTATATGCTGGTTATATGATGAGCAGTTGAGGCTTTTTGTGATTAAACGGTATGATGGGGTTCAGTACTTCAAGAGGCTGTTGAGATCGTTGAATACGTTGCCTGAATGTGAAGTGAAGGACTTAGCCAGGTTGGGGTTGATAAACAGGAGTGATGATAACATGGCTAGGATCATTGGGAAGATAGTCTGGAAGGAAAGCATAAAGGAGAAAAAGTTCGAGCTGTTGAAACCACAGAAAGGAAAGCTCGTTGAAGACAAAGACAGAGGAATGAGAGCAGATGGCAAGCCTTGGATGATAATGAAGTATAAGCCGATCCGGTGTCTAAAAGAAGTGCCGATGAAACAAATGCCCAATGATATGCTCAAAGATCTAAAATGGTGGTACGTTGATTGTGAAACAGCTGAAGCAGTAATGGAGGATGAAGATGAACAAGAGCTGATGAGAGTATATGATCCTATGCATTTAGTGAATTTGTCTCAAGCTGATCTGCAGGTGCTGAACGAGAAAAAGATATTTTACATTCCTGCTTGGAAAGAAGAAGCAAAGAAATATCAAAGAGTAGTTTCAGTTTGTGTATGAGAAGGCGTTCATGCTTGAAGATGGAAGATACAAGATTTTTGGGATTACGAGACACGTGTTTGAAGACAGAGATATGAAGCTACTGCCAAGGGGGAGTCTGTTGGTACATGATGTCAGTAGTTCAGTATCTAGTGTCTGTAATCGAGTTAGTATGTTTTGTATTTGAAATTAAGTGAAGTTGTGTCTCAAGTTCGTCTGATATGGGCGAACTTGTGAAACAAGCGAAGTTAGTGACAACTTCGCCTAAACATGTTAGGCGAAGTTGTCGTATGTTATAAATGTTTAGCTGCGGCTAGGTTTTGGGAGAAGGAGTTGTTCAGTTTTGTGTAATCGGTGATTGATATATCACGTGTTATCAGTTGCAATACAACGTGTTCTTTGTTTATTGTAACGTGTGTTTGATTGTGTTTAACGTGTATCGTCTTCTACGCTCGTATCGTCTTACGTAGGGATTCCCCACCTACGTAGAACGAGATATTCCGTGTAGATCCGGCTGGGAACCTACATCCCCGAGTGACTCACCTAGCTGCGGTTAAGCAAATACTTCAGTATCTGACGGGAAATCCAGACATCGGGTTGTGGTACCCCAAGGACGATAACTTTGAGCTTACTGCCTTCTCAGACTCGCACTATGGAGGTTGCAAGATCAACTTCAAATCAATGACTGCAGGATGTCAATTTTTAGGAAACTGGCTTGTTTATTTGCAGTGTAAGAAGCAGACAACGGTCTCTACTTCAACCGCCGAAGCTGAGTATGTTGCAGCCTCGGGTTTATGTTCCCAGGTTTTGTGGATACAACAACATCTTCGCGACTACGGTTTGAAGTTTCTTACTACTCCTATTTTGATTAATAATTCTGCTGCAATTTCTATCACAAAGAATCCCGTACAACATTCAAAAACAAAACATATCGAAATTCGGCATCATTTTATACGGGATTGCTTTGAGAAGAAGTTGATTGACCTTGAGAAAGTACATACTGATTTTCAGAAAGCCGATCTGTTTACCAAAGCTTTTGACAAAACGCTTTTTCAATTTTTTCTTGGTTTAAATGGATCGAAGACCCTCGCTGATATCTTTAAACAAGGATGACTATCTTTATTTTCTGTCATTTCTTTTTTAAAATTTATTTTGGTTTTAGGGGGTGAAAAACTAGAAAATACAAAAATATTGTGCTTTTCGTTTGTATAGATAAAACCCAAAAACATTAAAAATTTTAAAATCCAAAAACATTTGAAAATTTAGAAAAATAAAAAATATTGTGATTTCTTTTCTTTAATGTTTTCCTTAAAAATATTTTGAAAAACCAAAAACATTTTAAAATTTGAAAATCCAAAAAGATTGTGATTTCAGTTTGTACAGAAAAATCCAAAAAGATTGTGACGTTTATTTTGTTTATAAGAAGAATGAAAAAGACAAAAAAACTTTATTTTAATGTATGTATAGAGAAAAACCAAAAAGATTTTTGCATGCATACGCCGAAAACTATGTCAATTATCTACATTTGAAGGACATATACTTGTATATGTTTGGTCCTGATAGTTTCTTGTGAACCTTCTGGATAGCCATTCACCTGATAATGGAAAGTAGTTGTGGTGTTCGTTATGCGTTTTCAATTTATTTTCTCGCTGAAAATCATGTCGGTTATTTAAGTTTGTGAAGCATGCTTGCATGTCTTGGTCCTATTATTCACTTGTGAATTGATGGGTTAGTCATTTATTTATAAATTTAAGTTAACCGGGGCGATTAAAGTTATCTTGATTTTGTTTTATGCTCCTCAAAATTTTGAGATTTTGAAGCAAAAAATAGAAAATGATAGTACATTGACTATCTTGACTCCAAATCCAGCATGAAGTAAGCTTAAAAGACTGTGTGCTTAATTGCATTGGTGCATCGGTAAGTCTTAAAACAAACAAGTAGAGTACTGTATGTGATATAAACATAAAGAGACGCCAAATTGAAAAAGGTGTTAGTCTCTAGGAAAAGTCTCGGTAAGGATAGCATAAATGTAATAACCTGTCATACTAAAGCCTTATACTTGTTTGATCTCCCAAAAATAAAATAAAGCAAGTAACAAGCATTGAGATTCTGGACATTCTGAGTCTTTATGCAGCTTAATCATCTGGGTATTCATATGCATGAATATTTTATTCTCTTTTAGAGCAAACCCAAAGTCATTAAATTTGATCACTACTGTACCTCGTACATATCCAAATTACTGACTTGATCAAAATCCGCTGTTAGTCATATATTGTTCCTCCCTTGCGCGCGTCTTAATACCATTAAGAAACGGACCCCAGGGGATACAATGTATGTAAGCCGACAGATGGACTCGTGCATATTCACTCATAGTAACAGAAAATCAATGCATTGCTCATAAACTTCTATAAAAATCAAAATTTTGATCAACAATATAATGGTTTAAGTTAAGTTGGGGTGATATGGCAAAAATCAAATTAAGCTTGAACCGAGATTAGAGGCCGATAATTTCTGATATTATGTGCTTTAATTGAACCGTTAATCATATCACAAAAACGCTTGAAAGTTTGTTATTAGATTTAAGTGGACAACAATACCCATGACCGACTTAATGCCAGTCACAATATCGCTGAAATATAAAGCTGTGATGGAAGGGGCAATTTGGTCAATATGATTCTCTGCTTAAACTCAACAAAAATCCAAAAATATGTACTGTTTTTGAAAAATCATATAAAAACACCAAAATATTTTATATTTTAATTTTTCGGATAATTTTCTGGTAAATATTTAGTTTTATGTCAAAAATTTCAAAATATCAAAAATATTTTGTCTTTATTTTTTACATATTATTTAAATATTTAATCTTTTAAGTTAATTGATGTACTGAGTGCAGCTCCTGCTTTGATACCAATTGAGAGAACGTCATAGAGACCAAGATCAATCCGCTAATACGATACATCAACACGAAATCGATACTTTAAATATATACTTTATTAATAAATATGGATGAATACATTAGAGAGAATAATAAGTTATGGAGAGGATAATTTAGATCTATTTACAAGTTCTCTACTAAATTATGACCATGAGCTCCCAATTTATAGGCTATTTTACAATATACATTAAATACACATACTAGACAACCTATAACTTATTCGATCGCTACGGACACCGAAAGCGTGCACTAACAATTATGGAGAAATATTTTGAGATTGAGGCGTATCACAGGCCTTCTCTGATGAATCGGCTCGGACACCTTCTAAGAAATTTCCGAAGAAAATGTATGCCAAATACATTATGCCGAACATCGGTAAACCTCTGAAGCTGAAGGCGATACCCAAGGGACATAGGACAATGATCAGGCAAGAAGACCGGGATCGCTTCGTTGAGTACACACTATCAGAGAAGTCAGGTATAAATCCTCTACTATATAAGGCTTATGTTTTTTTAAATATAATGAAATGATTATAATGTGTGGTTGAATAAACACTCGGCTTCAACAAAGGGTGATCGAGCAAAGAATTTTTTTGATCATCACTTGGGACGAGGGGGTTATACCTACCTTCGAGAGAAACTGGTAATCAACTCACTCTCTAGTTCAATTATTTGTTGGTTATGTGTCTAATGGTTTCTCTTGAATATTTTACAAGGTCAAAAAGAAGGAAATTGAACCGGATGAGATGCCTGGCCGTGCATTAATGTGGATGAAAGGAAGGGAGGACAAAGATGGTGCATACAAGAATGCTGTTGTCGAAGACGTGGCAACTAAATTAATATGTTTTAGTATTAAAGTTTTTAAATCATGTTAAAGTCAATTCATTGCCACACACACACCCTTTTAGTGGCGTCAAACAAACTTGAGTCTGTCTAACTTATCTCAACACTTGATGTGAACACAACTATTGGTTAGGATGGTCAATAGTGGTACTACCAGCAGTTGTTTATTTACTTACAATAGTTTATCAACTACTAGGGATATTGGACGGGATATTTTTTACTGCGTGTGATTGGTTTATTTAGTTAAACAAGTACTAGTATCATTTCACTAACATGAAAGGAATGCACATAAATCCTGTTTTTTAGGAACTGCAGTTCATGAAATCTGACGTTTTATGCTTGTAAGGAATCTGCAATTTGACATTTGTTTTCTAGCAGGTTCAACATGAACAACATATCGCCTCTGGAGCCCTGACACTTTAACCGTGCACAGATGCCATCACCTTAGTACTTGGCAAAGAGAAAGGTGGGTTTTTAAAAGGGATTGGGTACGGATTGACAACAGGTAAATATTGGGGTGTGAGTCGGGTAAAAGGCTCGTCTAAGGAACGGATTGCCAACTTGAGTATGAGGCGGCATAGAGAGATGAAGTGGTGAACAAGTTGACGGCTCTACTTGAATCCACGAATGCTATGCTAGCAAGTCGTGATAAAGAGCAGTTGGCATTTGAGGCCAAGTTTAGACATCTCGAAGGAATGTTGTCGGCAAGTCAAGTAAGTGGCGTATGTTACATATAAACATATTCATTAATGCATTTAACATACATAAATGGCTCTGTTTGTTGTCACAATTCGTAGGTAAATGTTGTTCCCATTCAGGTTGGTTCTAACCAATGTACTAGTTCCGTGGGGCAAAATAAAATGCCAAAGTAAGTATTTGACAGTTTTTGTTTATTACAACTTTCCAAGTGATTTTTCATTTTCCATAACCTAATACATTGATTTGCAGGCCAGTTCTGTGGGAAACATCTTTATCTCAGGTGAGGCTGTGCAACAAGAATCCGCTCCTCAGGTAATCATTTGACAGTTTGATTGATTTTTTTTAGTAATTAACTTTCTATGTGAGTGTGCTGATTTTGCATAAGTTAATTGTAGGTCAAGTCTATGGATAAAATAGTTATCCAAACGGTAGTCACTCCCCAGAGCACGACATCAGTAAGTATTTGACAATTTCGGTACTTTTTATAATTCGTCTCCAATGTGAGTATGCTCATTTTCTATTACCGAATTGCAGGCCAAGTCTATGGAAAAAAATGTTGACCAAACGGTAGTCGATCCCCAGAACACGACATCAGTAAGTATTTGGCAATTCAGTTTTTTATATTTTATAACCTAATAAGTCTAACAATTCCAATTTCTTTTATATTACCAATGAAGCCTGTAGAGAACAATGTTGACCAAACATCAACACAACTACACCACACTCCGGATAGTAACGGCTCGAAAAAACCAACAGTACTTGACAGTTTCATATTTTTTGTTCCGATTTTTCCCTTTAATTGTTGATTGATTTCATCCATAAGCTGATTTATTGAATGGTTTTTAGGTGAAACGGAGAAGCCGTAAAAGAAAAGTTGATGTATCAACGGATGAAGCTTCCCCACCTCCTGAAATAAAGGTCTGTATTGCGCGAAACATTGATAATTTCTCACCAACATGGCATATCCATGGGTATGTACTTATTTATTAACTTCAACTAAGCCATCTTAATTTCCCTTGTTTGTTTATAGGAGTATGAGTGTCATTTGTTTCTGAATGACAAGCGTAACAAGGTGGCACATGGTACAATTCATTGGTCACCGATTCCACAACAGTTTCATGGAAAAGCAATCCCGGAGGTTTGGTATAAAGTTAGTATCGATAAAGCCATAAAGGAACAAACAATTATTCCATGTGAGGCGGGTAAAATTAGGACTGTTAGTGCCGCACTTGGTACATTTGTTGCTTGGCCAGAAAACCTAATCTCATGTGACCCGAAGGTTTGTTCCCTTTTATTTATATTTAAGTACAAATAAGAGCATGTTTGTGTTCGTTCATTTAACTTTAAACGAACAAATATCTATGTTCATTTTCATTTATTAGTGTTCGTTTATGTTCATTTGTTTATTTTAAACTAACATAATTGAGCAAAGATAAACGAACATAAATGAACATAGATGAACAAATTTAAATGAACACAAGCAAACATAAACGAACATAAATGAAAACACCTAAATGAACCAAAATTAAAAAATTTAAAACCTAAAATTAGATGACTTATCTAGATAATAATTAATTATTTTCTATTAATACATAAACAAGCATAAATAAACATATATAAACAAAGATAAATAAACGAACGTATATTCATGAACATAAATGAACGAACGGAACATGTGTTCATGTTCGTTCGTTTAATTAAACGAACACAAATTTTGTGTTCGTGTCCGTTCGTTTATTAAAAAACGAACAAAAACAAACTTCCCGCCGAACGGTTCACAAACAGTTCACCGAACGTTCGGTTCGTTTGCAGTCCTACTATTTTGTTATATTCAAATACAAAATATCACAAGAGATCATATCTTGTGTGACAAAGAGGTTTGTTCCTATTTTGTTCTATTCAATTACAAAATATGACATTAATTATACAAATTTGTTTTTCATATTCTGTTGTTCCAGCTACCACCACTCTCATCCTAAAAAAAACCAGACAGAGCTGGCAAGAAGCCAAAGGCAAAGTACACAACGATAGATAGGGTGACCAAACAGAAGAGAAGGAGCAGTGCCAAGAAAACCGACGCCTTAGCTAGTATATAGGCAGTCGTTATTTTGTATATATATAGGTATAGCTTGTTTTGTATATATCTTACAAAAAGATGTATAAATTTGCTTAAGTGATTATTGTTAATATAATTTGTTTCTAATTTTGTTTTGTCATTCTTGTACGTTTACAGCTGTTTCATATTACTACACAAAAAATAAAAATAACTATATGTTGCCTAATTACACAATATTGGCCACATAGAAACACATTAAATAGGTGTGGCCAAAAGTAAGACAATAGCCACACTTATTAAAAAAATTCGAGTCTATAAATGACCATTAACCACAGCACAAACATTGTTGTGTGACGGAATGATAGGAAAGTTGATGGACATAACAAATTATGTGTGCCTAAAAGTGTGACATAGCCACACCGAAAACACAAAAATTCGTGTGGCTATAAATAACCATTACCCACACCATGCTTGCTTCCTTTTTTGTGTGTGTGACGGAATCATATGATACATACGATGTCGTGACCTTTGGTCACCCATGACCTGAACCAGACGTGTGTGGCTAAAGGCCTACGGCCACACTTTTTTCTTGTGACCAAAGGTCATTTTTCACGTAGTGGGTCCGTATGATAACAATAAAAGACGATTTACATCAGCTCTATATACAAGAACGTTATCAAATTTGGAGAAGTGTGATCGCCCATGGATAGTATATTCGAAAGAAGTAGACGAGGTATTTTGTTTTTGTTGTAAAATATTTAGAAGCGGGCTTCCGAAAGGTAAATTGGATGGAGGAGGTTATTCAGATTGACACCATGCTCATGGTAGTCTCAAAAAACATGAAGCATCTTTGGATCATCTCACAAATATGAACAAGTGGTATGATATGCGTAAGAGATTGAAGTTGAATGAAACAATTGATAAAGTTCAATATGAGCAATTTAAGAAAGAAAGAGACTATTGGGTGCAAGTCCTTTTTAGAATCGTTACACTAGTCAACTTTCTTGCTAAAAATAATATAGCATTTCGTGGAAAAAAAAGAAAGAAAAGTTGTGTAAAAAAGGTAGCGATAAATTGTTTTTTCTTTTTACTTCAACCAAATTGTAACTACTTGTATTTATTTTTTGTTTATTGTATTTAATAGGTAATGAAAATTTCTTAGGTCGTATTAAAATGTTGGAAGATTTTGACCCGTTTATCAAAGAGCATATGGGCGAATCATAAATGATGAGATTCATGTTCATTATCTTGGACCCAACATCCAAAAAGAGTTAATTTTTATGATAGCTGACGAAATTAAAAAATAAATCATAAAGTAGATAAAGGAAGCAAAGTACTACTCAATCATATTTGATTGTACTCCATATTCAAGTCACCTAGAACAGATGACTATAATTTTGAGGTATTTGAAGTTATCATCTAATTCTATTACTGTCGAGGAGTCCTTTTTAGGGTTTTTAAATGTTAATGATACCACTGGGAAAGGATTATATGAAATTACAGTTGAGGAGTTAAAGTCACTTGGTTTAGAACTCGATGATATGCGCGGTCAAGGTTATGATAATGGAGCAAACATGAAAGGATTTAACCAAGGAGTACAAACGAGGTCTTTAAATGAGAATCCTAGAGCATTTTACACTCCTTGTGGTTGCAATTCTCTTAATTTTACACTATGTGATATGGCTACCGGTTGTACTAAAGGAAAGGGTTTTTTTGGAAAGATACAACGAATGTATACCATCTTTGCGAAATATAATAATCGGTGGCAAATTTTGAGAGATAATGTTAAATCTTGGAGTCTGAATCCTTTGTCTCAAACGCATTGGGAAAGTCATGTCGATAGTGTTAAAGCTATTAAATTGCAACTTTCCGATGTACGAGAGGCTTTACTTGAATTAGGAGAAAAAGATGGTGATCCTGCAACTGCAGAAGAAGCGACTACAATAGCAGAAAATGAATTTGGTTTTGACTTTTTGGTATCAATTGTTATCTGGTATGAAGTATTAAACACGGTGAATATAGTGAGCAAAAGGTTACAATCAAAATACATGCACCTTGAGATTGCTATTAAAGAAATAAAGAGATTGATTGAAGTCTTCAAGGATTTTAGAGAAAATGGTTTTTCAAAAGCGATTAATGAAGCTAAGAAGATTGATATTGAAATGGGTATTGACCCGATATTTGCACAAAACGTGTAATTAAAAGGAAAAAACAAAGTGATGAGAGTTCAAGTAACCAAGAAGCTTCATTTACCCGTGAAGAGAATTTTAGAGTTAATTATTTTTTATATATTACTGATCATGCTATTGCTTCTCTTAAGATAAGATTTGATCAATTCAAAAACTATGAGAAATTATTTAGGTTTTTGTTTCCACATAACTTGAGGGGAATTGATGATGAGGATCTTAATTTGTCTTGTAATTTTCTTAAAAATGCACTCAAGTGTTTGAAGGAAGATCGGATATTGATGGCGATGAATTTTATATGGAGTTGAGCTCATTAGACACATTGTATACCATGGAATTTAAAAGCCCTGTTGAAGTTTTGAAGCATTTGAATGGGACTCAAGAAAATTCCCAAATGCAAGGATTGCATATCGAATATTGTTAACCATTCAGTCACAGTGGCATCTGTAGAAATAAGTTTTTCAAAGTTGAAGTTATTAAAATCTTACTTACGATCCACGATGTCTCAAGAAAGGCTTAATGAGTTGGTGATGATAGCTATTGAGAGCGAAATCTTAGATAATATAAACTGCGAAGAGGTGATCAAACAATTTTCTAGTCAAGAATGCTAGGAGAGCTTCAAGAATTATCGGTTAGCCATTATATATTATTGTATTTGGTTTTATGATGATATTTGTGATACTTTTATTGTTTTAATTTTAATGTCGTTTAAACAAAATAGCTTATATGTTATATATTTCATTACTCGTTACACACTAGGGCCTAAGGGCACTTTTTATTTCGTCTCGGCTGGGGTATATAAATTCTCGGAGCCGGCCCTGACCACAACACATGAAACTATGAATTTATCCTCCTATGCACAATCAATACGTCTAAAACACGTTAGTGTTAATTAATATTGATATTGAACATTCCATATCCAATGGTATCGTATTAAGTGTTATTTGATGTTGAACATTTCTTAGAGCAATGGAAATACCTCTCACGGGGGCACTGTGAGAGTGCTTTTGGTGTCGTGAGCCCGTGAAACACCACCCCCTTCCTCCGTGAAGGGGGCGCAATCTACCCACCGCCACTTCTTTCACGGCATTGTTGAAGGTGGGCCCTCTTGATTTCAAACGGCTATATAGCCGTTGGAGGCAATATAATTAAAACAAAAGTTTTTTTTACCTATAAATAACCCACTATTTTATACAAAAAAACATACCAAACTCACACATTTCTCTCTACTTTTTATAAACTCTCTCAACTTTTATAAAAAAAAATATCATGGATCCCAGCATGCCTCGTCGAACTCCGTAGCAATACGCGTTGTGGCTCTCCCAATATTACGGTCATATTCCCGCACCAAACGCCAACACACAACAACAAGGTTTTCCTCAACCACCTCAATTCCAAAACTTCCCAACCCAAACTCAAACCCCACCGGTCAATTTGGGGGACCCGGATTCGGTTCCGGAAACCCAACCACATGTGGCGGATAATGAAATACCCGAAACCGCCCAACGCAAGAAATCTGTACGCCAGAAAAGTCACAAGAAGCAAACGCCGATAACCGAGGCCGCTCGATCGATTCAAAAGTGGTCGGTGAAGGAAGAGCTTGCTTTGGCGCAGGCGTAGGTTGACGTCTCCGAGCATCCGATCGTTGGTATTTATTTTAAATATTTTTAAAATGTTTATGTGTGTATTTTTTTTAAAATGTTTATTTTTGTTATTTACTTTCTTATTTATAGGTAACGAACAAACTATCGATGATTTTTGGGATCGGGTCGAGGTGAAGTTTTTTGAAGCTATGGGAAAGGGTTCCGACTACCGAAGGAGGGATCAAATCACGGGGAAATAGACTCACATCAACAAGAAGGTGAACAAGTACATCGGCGTGTACGAGGAGTGTGCCAGAAACCAAAAAAGTGGCACGAACGACGTCGATCTTCATAAGAAAGTGGTCGCTCGCTACTAAGACGATGGCCACACCGGAAATATCCCTTTCGAGTTATGGGAGGTTTTGACCGCCTCTCCGAAGTGGCACCAACTACGATTAGAGGAGTGGGCGTCGGGGTCAAACAAACGATTCTCGGCCGACGCCGACATTGACGCCAGTCCCGGCGCATCCGACGGAAGGTCTAGGACTCATGTAAACCTAGACGACTTGGCCGACGAGGACCCCATTCAGCGCCCGATTAGAAGGAAGAAAGCAAAATCCATTGCTTCGGGGTATGCGTCGGGGTCTGCTTCCGAAGCCGAGGAAGTTGGCAAACTAATGGTTGAACAGATGCGACTGTTCAATCTTAGGGAGGATGAGAGGGAGAGGCGGAGGATCGAGAAGGAGGAGATGGAGATCATGGCTGTCGACCTTGACACGTTAACGTGCTTCAAAAGGAGGTGGTACGAGAAAAAACAAAAGGAGATAGCCGAGAAAAACGAGTGGGTTTAGGAGTTTTTTTTAATAAGTAATGTAGGTTTTTTTTTAATTTAATGTAGATCTTTTATTTAATGTAATGTGTTATTTCAAAAAATTTAAATTTATAAAAATATTAAAAAAAATTAATATAATAACGGTTTCAACCCCCCCCCCCCCTGTTTCACATAACCCATTTCCAGTGAAAATGTGGATGTGAAATGGGTATGTGAAAACTGATGTGGCGCAGACGTGACAGAGAAAGAAGGTTTCACTAGCTTGTTTCACCCCACCCATTTCCATTGCTCTTGTAGCTAAATGGTATCATATTACGAGGCAATACGAGATTTGCCAAAGCCTTCACATCTCTATTTCTTCTAAAGTGTATGTAGGCACGTAAGAACATATAAGATGCCTCCTTTAGCTAGATTAAGCTTGGTTTGTGATTTTACTAACATAGAGAATGTTTTTGTAGCTATGTTCTTGACCGCACACGGACTCTAGCTTCTCATATGATCAACGTGACAGCTCACCCACCCTACAAACTTATAGATGCATCAATTGTACTGCGCGCGAATTGGTTTTTATGTGTGGTGGTTGGTGTATTTACAATTTACAATTAGGGTTCTTGATCATGTTTGAAGGTGAGTGTTATTATGTGTATTTCAACTTTGAATCAATTTGCATGTTATTTCAAATTCTGTTATTCTTCGTTTTACTATTCTAAAACAATTACAGCATTACAACTTGTCACAAACAAAACTCTTAAGATCATTTCATAGTTACGAAAGAGAAGTACGTTAATATATACTTGATATCAATATAGATCCATATATAAAATATTACACCCTCATGTTATATAATTAATGTTCGCAAACCCATTGCAAATTATCACAAAATTAAGCATCCTAAGATCGAATTCAAGTCTTAAATCAATTATTACAAATAAGATGAGATGAAGTGGAAGAACTTGCATATATTAGCATAGATGGATATAGATTAATGGTCAAAGAACCCACCCATGGACAGTAGTACTACTCTCTCCAACCATGTTCCTCTGAACTGATGGTCCTTCCTCTTGCATAAACTGGTTGTACCTACAACATTCAAGTATTGTGCATCACATGGTTGTACTTGTACAAAACAATAGGCATATAGGTACTCACCCTATTTGTAAGATGGGTTCTGGTTGACAATCCATGGGATTAGAGTGAGAAGTATGCATTGGGAATGTGGTGTTGTTTCCAGAGTTCCATGGGCATGGAAGCTGTGCCCTATGGCTATACCCCTGTCCTTCTGTCTCAAACTGAAACATTATAGAGTCTTTTTTTTAATATATATTATTACTCAAATCAAGGTTCCCAAGATACCCTTTTTGTAGCACAAAATCACAACTAACTAAAAGAATTCTGATAGTAATATGATATGACTAATTTAATAGACAGAGAGGTAATTATGAGCGTAAACAAGTGTAGCCTCTCGTAAACTTATGAAAATTTATTGGCTCGTTAAAAGCTTGAATTTAACTTAGTTAACGAGCTTGAGCCTAAAATTAATTTTTTAATAAATTAGTCAGAGCCCAAGCTTCACTTATCGAACATAAACGAGCCTATTGTTAATAGATTTTTAATTTAATATATTCAATATACGTTTATACTTTTGTAATAATTATATATAGAATTATAAAAAAAAAAAAGAAGAAGAAGATAGAATAAATAGAATAACATATTAGGTGGTCAATGGTTTAATCCATGTAAAATGTAACATATAATTTAGACATTCTAAAAACAATAAAAATTATTTTAAAAAATAACAAATAAATAATAAACAAACAAACCAAGCCCGAGCATGATTAACTAGTCACGGGTCAAGCTCGAACTTTAAAAATAATGCTAAGAGCTCGGGGTTGGTTTGCTTACACCCTTGGTAAAAGTAATAACGAGGGGTGTATCTAGAATGTCTAACATTATAACATTGTTTTGTAATACTAGATACAATGGTAACGGTTAAAATGGGTACTTGGCTCGGGTTTTTTAGATATGTAAATATTTTTCTCTCTCTTTATTTTTTTTATGTGTGTGTGGGATGTACGTACCGTTGATAACTCGTGAGACACTGAGACCTTGATCTTTAGATGCTTGTTTATGTCTCCTAGTTCTCGTTCCTATCATTTATTTAACTTCGTTACACCTTATACAAATAAACCAAAATCTAACATATTTGAGAGTGATTCATCCGTCTGTTACCTTGCGACGAAGCTCTTCCATCTGTTCTACAAAGATCTGTGTCTGCAAAAGCATATAACATTGTAAATGTACAAGATTATGATACTAAATACACGTAAATAAATTACATTTAAACTAATTAATTACCTTCCTCTGTCTAGCTTGAGTAAGAGCCCCTTCTAGTTGTTTTTCAAGATTATGTAGCTCTTTGACGCTAAGCTGTCCAAGATCTTCACCGAGTAAATGTCTTCAACATAAGAATCAACAGCAAAACCCGCATTAAACATGTGTAAGGTGCTATCAAAAAGATTTGAAATATATAAATATGTGCACCTTTGTGTGCGCTGGAGCGATTCGAACTTGGCTTTTAACTTGGAAACCTCTTGATACCAACTCTGCAAGTATATACACACAAAAGCATATACAGTAAATCAGGATGATAATAATAATAATAATAATAATAATAATAATAATAATAATAATAATAATGTTTTTTTTTAAATTGATTGAAACATGTATTGGTTTTATATGAGATCTGACCTGTGTTTCACGTTCATTGTTGTTGTCTTGAGGGTTAAAGCAACAACGTTGATAGCGTTCAAGGGTTTTCATGACACTGTAGATTATATATAGATATGAACAGTTGATTGAGTACTAATATTTAATATGTTACATATATTTCTGGAACTAAACTTTTTATTCCAATTTTGAATCTGGTGGACCATCAAAAAAATTTTATTCCTATGTTCAATTTCTATACATAATACTCGAGTCTTATAAAATGAAAACCTATAGTAATAAATACATATACACATTGTTTCAAGAATATATATGTACTAAACTATGAAATACAAATAATGAAAAAACTCAATAGTTACAACATCAAACAATCTGGTTTTGCACTATATTAAATAAAAAAAAACAAAGAATTAATCGACTATAACTATATATGAAATTTTGATAATATCATAACTGACTGTTGTCCAATATAGATAGTATTAAACGTTTGCTTGTTAAAGTAAATTAAAGTTTTATACCTCTAATCAGTTTCACTTCACTTTATATATTATTATTCATAAACCAATATAAATTAAAAATAAAAAAATACAAATCATGAGAAAGGATTTCAAAAGGATAAAATCATGAAAAATCATAAAAAAGGAAAGCAAAAGGGAAAAAAAATCATGTTAAATAAGTGTAATGGTATCATGTGACATTATTTTATTGGCATGGATGTACTTAAAATAACGTAATAATCGCAACGTTATAAACAAGACTGGTAACATTTTTAGATATGGTTTTATGATAAATTTATGTGAAGTCGAAAAGTAGAAGTGACAAAAGATGTAAAACTTTGATCAAAAGACACCAAGTGTTGTGTATATCCATTGGACAATAACCTGAAAATAAAATATTCGTACCATAAAGATTTGAATATCCAAACTTTCTATATTCTACCAAAAAGTAAAATAAATTAATATCAAGAATCCTTACTAGTATACATTTGATAAACATCCAGATCATAAGTAGAAAGGGAATTATTCTTTCGTTTTAACCAAAAATGAAATGTCATAACATATGCTTCAAGTTATTCGTTTTTTTTTTTTTTAAGATTTTTAATGTAACGTTCAGTCTTAATTACATATGTCAGTCAGCATTTATACACATAGACATATAAATATAAACATGAACAATATAAACATAGGTTTATGATAAATAGATTTCCTATACATAAAATCATGATTGTAAAAAATCGAAATAAATCGGCGATTAGTCAGGGACTAAGCACTAATCGGCCATCTATCGATTAAATTTTTGCTAATCGGTCAAAGCCGGTCAAATGGCAAATATGAATCATAAAATTATAGAAAAAAAAACTCAAGAAATTAAAACACTAGACGTGAATAAAATCTTTGGAACCAGTTCTTTTCTTGTATATGAAACTAACAAAAAGATAAAGTAGATAATAAACTTTGTGAACACAATATATTGTCCATTGGACAAACACCAGAAATAAAAAGGATAGTACCAAAAACTTCTAAATTTAATTCTTGTATTCATCCAAAACAATAATGAAGAATCAGTATCAAAGAAAGATGCTTCTGGAAAAGCTTTAATAACACAGTCATGAGTTAAATCTTTATTCCCACTAGAACACAATAATATTACAAAAGTTAAAAAAATAATAAAAATTTAAATAAAAGTTAAGATTTTAATTATTTTTTATGTATAAAAATAATTGTATTATAATAAAATTAGGGTTTTATTTTCTAGACATGAAAAAAGTTGAAAATTCGTAAAATTTAGCATAAAATTATGATTATTTTTTTTCTTTTAGATTTCAACAAGGAAAGTATTTAAGTTTCTTTTCATTTTCTCTGCTCATGTTTGTGTCACCTATGGAAAAATTTTTGTATTTTTCCATGAAGAAACTAACCAATAGATCCGATGATTCAACAGATGAGACAAATTTGCAATCTAATAAACACAAGATTCAAAAAAAAAAAACTGAAAAAGTACTAATCATTTGACCTTTTTTATGAATATTAAATATTTAAAACCCTAGATCTGTTCCTTGGTCAGTCTAATGAAGAATCGTACCTCTAAAAACGTGTCAATCTCTCATTCGAGATCAACACTTTGAAACACAAATCAATGTTCACCATTATGTATGTATAATATTCTTACCCGACACTGCCGAACTCGTAGAGTTTGTCGCGGCTAGAGAAGATGATGAGGCCGACTTCGGCATCGCATAAGACGGAGAGCTCGTAAGCTTTTTTGAGCAGACCGTTTCGTCGTTTGGAGAACGTAACCTGGCGGTTAATCTTGTTCTCTATTCGCTTGAGCTCAACTCTTCCTCTACCCATCAGAACAGTGATCTCTTGTTTCTCTCTCTCTCTAGAGTTGTGTACAAGTTATTGGAGATGATTAGTTTGTATAAAAGGGTAGGAAAATGGAGCAGAAAGACGTACAAACGGAGTGTCAAAGCTGTTGGAGGTTATTCTTTTGTTTATAAATTAAAGGTTTTAGTTAATTATATATGTGTGTGTATTTGACTATTTGTACAACATAGTAATAAACTGTCTACAATTGAAAAAAGATAATACTTAAATTGATTGTGCACAAAGTTTTAGAACTCATGTGCTTCGTACGTAGCTAACAAAAATGTTATTGTATATTTATGTGCTACCAGGCGTGTTGGGTCGAGGTAGTTGGTAAAACCGAACGTTGAAACTGGCTGTTGGTTAAACCCAAGTGTTGGTAAAGCCCGAGCGTTACGTAGGCGAGCCGATGTAAATTCAGTTAGTATCGTCTACGTTTGTTATGGTATAGACACCACTGGAAAAAAACCTTAGCGTTAAACCGAAAAAATATATTCGTCAAATTAAAGTATAAAATATATTACTTAGAACGACGTTTGTTTGGCCGATAAACCCGTACGTTGGTAAAACCCAAACGTTGTTAGTTCTGGGCATTGAGACAGTAAGTGAACAAAAAATTCTGTCGGTTTTGGTTATTTTTGTTACTGTACCAGAGCTACAGAAGGGAAAATATAAAAATTGGGTAAACCAAACTGGTGGTGTCCCTCGGTAAACTTGGACGTTGAGGTAGTAAGTCTATGCGAATTCGGTTGTTTTCTGTCATGCCCATTACGTTATCGGAATTAAAACAAAAAACAATTGTCGTTCGGTCGACTTCCTTTACGGTATTGAAACGGAAAAAAAAATGCTAGGCAAGTAAGGTGCCGCTAAGTGACCGAATAACGGCTTAGCGGCACAAAACTTGTCATTTATTCTATATAGATAATTACGCCGAATATTTATATAAATTCAATTTTATAACTAGGAAAATTAGAATGTATAAAAATTTGTATCATCTGAATTTTTATTTTTTGGAATGACCAACTAAGTAACGCCGGGTACTTTGTACGGGGCGTCCATTGTCTAAAAGTAGCCCGAGCCGGCCACGAAACCGGATGGACGGAGCCCCTAGTGGTCCACATATTAAGGGATTCCCCTGATAAAACCCGACCCCATGCCCGCCAAACTGCACGATAGCGAGGAGCCGGTAAAACCGAGTGAGATCAGGACTCGAACCCTGGCAAGCTAGGGTCATCCCTTATATCTCCCATATAAATTGGTGATAGTGAGGTTTGAACCCTTATCTCTCACCAGTAAAGTGAGTGCTCTACCATTAAACATCAACTGATTTAACTGCTTAGATTCTAAAAGAAAATCTCACCTTCACTTAGGGATTGAAACTATGAAATCTATGACGGATCCAACGAAAACTAATTGAATTTGAAGAATCTTCGATGATATGTCAGCAAACTCCGATATACGGCCAATAACACATGTTATTTGGAGGGGCTACAAAATAGGGCGTTTTGTGTATCATGTGACGCCCAGTCAGCAAATGGTAGGTTTTTGTTATTAAGGGTGTAA
Source organism: Bidens hawaiensis (assembly GCF_021521415.1). Classification (NCBI taxonomy): domain Eukaryota; kingdom Viridiplantae; phylum Streptophyta; class Magnoliopsida; order Asterales; family Asteraceae; genus Bidens; species Bidens hawaiensis. The sequence goes on along the minus strand of NW_027495417.1, from coordinate 80,782 downwards.
TGGTGTTGTAGACTAATATATATACCACATACATACAAAAAAAAATTATAATTATCAAACAAGGAAGCAGGCGACAACAGAACATTGCCCCCCCCCCCCTCACATTTGCCCCTTTTGTAGCCCAGGGAGGCGGTGTTCTCGCCCTAAAACCTCCATTATTGTCCCATTTATTAGCCCACTACGTTCGGTCTTATTGGTTAACAACAAATCCATCAAAAAAATGGACGCACGATCCCCCACAAGCAGGCTTCTTCCTATTTGATTCCCGATAATTATCATATGAAACGTTATTGATGGAAATTCCATGAGTAATATGTTGCAAAAATCATCTATTAATTAAGAACATATTTGTGGTTGAGTTTAAAAACAACTAATTGACTTATTAACTTTTTTAAAAAATGCAATATGTTAAAAAAAAAGTGTTAGGCAAACACAAAAGTCATTTGTATTTAAGCTTATTGGAAAAGTTAAAAAAAATGTTTTTAAAAAGCCACAAATTATAATTTTTCAAAATAGTTTGTTGAAAGGTCAATAAATCAACAAGCTATTTTCAAACCCAATTCCAAATATGCCCTAAAAAGCATGTTATTTCTTTAAACACATATGTTTCATTAAAAATTTGTAAGTTTAGTGATCGATGGGCGTTCTTCTATACACAACATACAACGGTTCTTTGTGGAAATTGGTGGCCTCCAAAGTTAACTATGGTAAATTCAACGTTAATTGCATAGTCAGAGCAGCAAATATGGTGCTCTCGGTTTTTCTTGTTAGAAATTTAGGTCCCGTGATGTAGAAGGTCTACTAGGCTTAAGTTTCAATTAGCTTTGCATTAAATCCTTTGTTGACTAGTTTGTGGCTCGAAGCGGAGTTCAATAATCAATATTAACACAAAAAGCCAGTAGGATTTCTCAACTCTTAATACAACTTGTAGGTCTAATGATGAAGTAGCCCGAAGTAAAAGTGTTTGCATACTATAAGCAAATCAATGTTTTGCACTGTATTCTCGGGTTTAAAATACAAGAAAAGGAAATGATAAGATAGGGGAAGAATTGAAAAGAAATTATATACTTAAAATGAATTATCGAGTTAAAATAAAAGAAAAGAAAGTATTAATTACATTCTTGAGTTAGATCGGATTGAAAATATATGAAAAAAATTGTAAATTTACAATTATGTCCTCATAGCTACACGGAAAAAATAATTGAGATATGATAAATTAGTAATATTGCAATGGGTTATAAACTTTAATTCGAATCATGCCATATTTGACATTAAAGTTTTAAAGAAAAAAAAACCTAAGTTTTCTTTTTATTCTCTTTCTTTTCTTTTAATGAAAAAACTCAATATGACTATATAATATAGCACGTAAACTTCGGTAAGTTATATATATCCGGATAATTAAATTGTTAGTAAGTTAAAATAAAGATGAACCATGTTCTAGTGTGGACTTGGTATTTTTCTAATGAATTAATCTAAGAACAACAAAAATTAACGAAAGAAACAAAAAACATTTTTTTTTATTCCTACTCGTATGGTCAAACTTCACTAGCTCGTGGAGAACAAGAAATGTTATATTGGATTAGGTAGAAATTATGAAACCGTTTTTCAAATAGGTTCATTTTGTTCGATTTGTAAAGATTGCAAGCATTTATATAAGTCTATTAAATTATAAGTAAAAATGTGTAAAAACCTATTAATTTAAAATGGGTTCAAATAACTATTGTCTGTCTTTAATATCTACCTATCATCATCATCACTACCACTATCGTTGTGACGACACCAAAGTCGCTGACACCACCACCATTGCCGCCTACTATTACCTTAATAACCATATCTTCCTTCTTACTTATTAATCGAGACAATGACTACGTGTGCCTTTCCAGGACGATACATGATTTCACAATCGTAATTCTTAACCTTAACAACCTTACCTTCCTTACTGTGTTATAATTCATACGTACTACTCACGTTTAAAATATCATTTGTGTTAAACATTTGAATCCATTAGTGTTAAACACTACTCACGTTTAAAACCACTATTTTAGAAATGACAAACTTGGAAAACGAATTAAAAGATTTAAACCCGACATATTTTCTAACAAACTAGTTGAGACCTCACTAAATCTATTTCCATGTTCCTGAATTTGCATATTCAATACCATGTTAAAAACTTAAACCTCAAAATGATGTCGATTAATAATGACATACTTCTGGTTTCTTTAATTACCATAACTTTCCTCCACATCTAACATCTTAATCTTGTTTTTTTCACAAAAACATGTAACTTTTGCCAACATCTTGTCAAACCCGGTTTGTCTTAGATTATTCAATGCTCGATTTGTCCCGCTTATCAACTTAGACGCTTCCAACAAATCTTGACTCTTTTTTTGAAGATGTTTTGATAAAGCATTTGTGAGGCCTAAAATTTAGTCCAACAAGTATATAAAAAACATAAATTCAAGAATCTTAAAATATGATAGAATACCTTTCGTATTGTATTTTTGTTGCACTCTATCTCCATCTAATTTAATAAATTGAAGTACCTCAACAACTTCCGGGAATAATTTTAACAAACTTGTGATTGTTCTATAATGAGAACTCCATTGCGTGTCTCCGGCTCGTGCAAGGGAAACCTCCTGATTTAATCATTTTCCTGTTTTAATCTCACCAAGAAGAATTTCATTTTTCACCCTCTCTTTTTTTAACTCCAACATCATATCTTTAATGGGTTTTTTTGTTTGAGCTTTGGCTTTTGATTGAGTTTAAAACGTAGATTGGTTGGGCTTAAAATCTTAGCGGTAACAGTTTTTTTTCCAACAGTAACGAAACACGAAAATCGGCCATTTTGTTTTTCACTACTGGTAAAAAGTTGAACCGTAACGGAGGCTACCCCTTTATGTATGTATGTCCGCCACTGATTTGTTTACACGAAAGAGGAAGAGACAAATAATTTGTTGGAATTTCATGGGTTTTTTGTTCAATAAAATGGACAAATAATTTGTCGGCTTTTGCTTTAGCTTTGCTTTTTTCCCTTGCCACTTCCCCATGCTCATGCATGCTTCTATGCTTCCATGATCTCCTTACAATAAACTAACTTGGATAGGTTGCCTTGACTAACTTAAGTTTAATCATTTGATTTGATCTATTGAGTTGGGATTCTATCATAAAAAGTTTAGAAATTTATAAGGGGTCAAGTTTAGGTTAGAAAAGAATGCAATTTTAGTTTACTTATATGAGTGAATTCATGACCAGTTTTAGACACTGTGTTCGGGATACTTATGTTAAGATAACCGTGCCCATTGTTAGTTTGCTCAAAGATAGCGCCAAACTGTTTTAGGAGGAAACCTACTAGCTCGTAAACCCCTTACTTGCTTCATAGAAGAAATTCACCGACAACAAGAGTTGAATCCGGGTCTCCCATTGGTGGATTGGGAAAACACATAGTGTCGTTGGACCAGAAGGTCTTTGGTTAATATGATCAAAAGTAGTTTTTTTTGTCAACGCTTTAAACGTGTAATCGAGTTAAGAGAATAAGGTCCTAAAATTGATTAATATATTTTTTAATTCAGGTTGTCACATTACACCTTTGATACGTGAGAATTAGGGGCGAAGCATAACTTAGTCCTGGTGCCCACCCTCCCTGACAGTTTTTTTTGTTTTATTTTTTGCGCAGTAGTGTAAACTGACTTGTTTTTGTCCGAAACTTTTTATACGTAGTTTAAATTTACTTGTTTTTATTTAAAAGTTTGAGTCCGGCCCTCTTGTATTTTTGTCCAAACATGACCGGCCTCATTATTCGAGTATAACTACTTAAAAGCATTTCGGCCATTTTATATCAACTTAAAAATAAATAATTAAAAAAATGTTGGTAAATTAAATTGTTACGGAGTCTGATGAAACTTGATGAATGGAAAAGGAATGTGGATAAGTTCTTTTACATGACAAAAACTATTAAATTCATGATGGTACTCTTATATAACTCGTACCATTTGCTTTGAACTAGTGGTGCATAGTGTTGTATTTTTCCCTTTAAAGTTTGAAAAGGAACATCACATGGTATAAAATATAAGTTTTTTGTTTTTTTATATTGCATCTAGAGAGATTTTTTACATGGACGGATCATTAATTATTTATTTATTTTGTCAGATTGATATGATCCAATATAATATTTTGAGTTTTTTTTCTTAATATAATAAATAAAAACATGCTTGTGTTACTTGATATCTAATTAGACCATGTTTGTATAGCTTGACAAAATTTTTGTTAATCAATTTTAAAAAGAGGTTGACCATATTCCATCCCACATTGCTTTAACGAGAAATCAAATAAGAAGCCAACAACTATAAATGCAATGTATCAAACTTATCATTAGGCAACACATGACTTATTAAGTATTATGTACAACTACTCAATTATAAAAATCTTTAGTTATACATACTAGTTTTTTCCATTGATGGTCGAGTATTATGTTCATGTAATAGTGTGTTAATTGTAGAGTTTTTAATCAATTTATTATGCAAACTAGGATACTTCATACGTGTTTATGAGTTTCAGGTCCACCATCATTAAAGGTACTAATCTGAGACTTGTATGGGCATGGAATGAAGTCTCAGGAAGATTTGGGATGATACGCGTATGCATTGGAGTGAAAACGAGCGAAATAAGCAAATACCATACTTGGGGTCGACGACCCCAAATCTGGTGTCACCAATGCCGAACCCGAGTTGGGTAACAAATTTATTTGATTCATACCGGTTTTTAATAATATAAAACTAGGGTTTCAGCCCCCTTTCGTTTTCTAAGCAGTTGGGGCGTTCTTGGAGCTTTCTATGCCATTGGAGACTCATCTTCATCATACGATTGAAGATCCTAACCTGGGATGTAGAGTATTATAACATTTTAGTTTTTCTCATTTTTTAAGAACCGACTATTGTAATTGTTCATTTTCGATATATGAACAATGATGTTTGGTATTATTGTGCATGCAGTCAGTTTAGGTTTATTTCAATCAGAACTATTAGTTTGTCTATGTGTTTCATAGGCTTGTACTGATTAATTAGTTTCAATATGATGAAGCATACATTTGTCCTTAATTGAGTCACATTGACAATGAACCTTAGGTTACCGGTGCCGTGTGTTTACATTTGTTGATGCATAAGGTTTGACTAGTTGGCTAACCAGATTTGGTTATTACTAATTAATCTGTTGAATAATATGAGATTGATGTTTGTTGCGTGATTGAACCTCGGGTGTGATTTGTTGTTGTTAAATGTTTAAAACTTGATTAATTGATTTCTTAAGTTTAAACCCAAATCATTACTAGTGTGATCAACACTCCTATTTGATTACGTCATGTTAGGAATTAATTACACGTTGCACTGACCACATACTCTTTGTGGTTCGATACCCTACTTGTCCTAACTAGTTTAAGGTGATTATGACACTTGATTATTTACGCACACACGCCATTCCGGATGACAATATCCACTTATCTTTGAGCCTAAATTGAGAGGTTAGCCTGACAAAACCGAGCTCAACAAAGAGGGTCAGAAATGGGATACAAGAATCAAAACCAAAACCCATTATCACAATAATAACCGAAACCACCAGTACCACCCCGAAAACGACCCAAATACACCCATCAATACCAACCAGCAACCAAAAAACTCATCTCAAAAACCCAGAAACCGAAATTACCAATGACCCGGACCATTATCTCCACACAATACCACCGTAACAGAACTTAGGTGAACCAAGATGAATGGGCCTTATCGCCATTTTCTTGAGGATCACGGATGCTTGTTCTTTTAGTAGGAACTGCCATCTCTATAGGAATCACAGATTCTGCTCCAAATATTAATGAGAATGGTGTTTGACATGTTTCACTATTGGGTGTTGTTCTATCAGCCCAAAGAACGTAAGGAAGTTCCTCAGCCCATTTGCTTTTCTTGGATCATAGCTTCTTCTTCAAGTTGTTGATGATGATTTTGGTGCTTGACTCTGCTTGACCATTAGCTTGTGGATGGACTAGTGTAGAAGTGATCATCTTTATTCCCCAACTTCCACAAAAGTTAGTTGTTCTTTTCCTAATAAATTGGGATCCATTATCACAAATAATTTCATATGGGATACCAAATCTAGTTATAATATTTGTTTTGATACAGGATATAACTTCCTTTTCACGGACTTGAATGAATGCTTCTGCTTCGATCCATTTTGAGAAGTAATCCGTCATGGCAAGCATGAAGACTATTCCACCTGGTGCCTTGGGTAACTTGCCTACGATATCCATCCCCCACTTCATTAAAGGCCATGAAGAAGATATAGGATACATAGGTTCTGCTGGTTGATGAAGAATGTTGTCATGTCTTTGGCAAGTATCACATTTCCTTGAATATTCCGTAGCATTCTTCTTCATTGTTGGCAAGAAGTAACTTGTTCTGAGTATTCTTGAGAACAGTTCTTTGCCCCCCGTATGGTTACCACAATCACCTTCATGGAAGTCTTTAAGCACTTCCTGTATTTCTGGATCTTCAATGCATCTTAAGTAGGGACCTGCAAGAGATTTTCTATACACAGTATCTGTAAATTAATAAATTGTGATACCTTGATTCTGAAAGCTCTAGGATTCTCTCCATTAGGGGTTTCTCCATCTTGGAGGAATTTCTTAATTGGAAGGATCCAGGATCCTATTTCGGGACAGGATGGAGGATCCTTAAGTTCTCTAAGACTATCTGTTGTTACTTCCATTACTTCCTGTTCTCCAATTGCTGGAGAAAGCATGTGAATGATCAGTATCTTTATATCATCTAGGATCTTCAAATTTGATGCTAGGTTTTCTAAGGCATCTTCCCCAGCATTCTCCTCTCTTGGTACCAGAATTATACTAAATACTTTGAAGAATTTTGTCAATTCTTTCACAATTTCTAAATATTTGATCATTGTTTTACCTTTACAGTGTATGAACCATTAAAGTGGTTAGTTATCAATAAAGACATAAAGAATCTATGTAAACTTGAAGATACCTGATCCTCATTTGTTTAGCTAGTAATAAACCTGCAATTAGTGCTTCATACTCTACTTCATAGTTGGTAGCTTAGAACTCACAGGCTATAGACTGGGATATTATGTCCCCCAGTAGCGATTTTAGTAGTATGTCTAATCCCGTTCCTCTAACATTTGATGCACCATATGTGAAGAGAATCCAAGGATCCTTGGTCTCTTCAAGTTGTTGGACCTCCAGATCGGCTTCCTTATGCAAGTCACTACTGAAATCAGCCACAAAGTCGGCAAGTGCTTGTGATTTAGTGGCGGTTCTGGGCTCATATTGTACATCATAGGCGCTGAGCTTGACATCCCACTTAGCCATCCTACCTGACATTTCTGATTTTCTAAGCACATTCTTAACAGTATAGTTAGTTCTAACAACAATAGTATGAGTTTCAAAGTAATTTCTTAGCTTAGTTGATGTCATTATTAAAGCAAGTATCAACTTTTTAATATGAGAATACCTAACCTCGGCATCTAAAAGGCTTTTACTTACATAGTATACTGAATCCAGATGAAGCATCCATAATGGTAAGCATCTCATGTCCTCTTGTAGCATCCACCATGGAGTCAATGTGTGGTAAGGGGAAAGGATCCATGGGACATGCTTTATTTAAATAAGTAAAGTCAACACATATCCTTCACTTTCCATTTTTCTTTGAAGCAACTACCACATTAGCTAATCATTTTGGATACTTACCTTTCCTAATCACACCTTCCTTAAGAAGTTTTTCAACTTCTTCTTGAATAATGCTATTTTTCTCAGTTGAAAATTTCCTCCGCTTCTGGTGAATAGACCTGACAGAAATATTTATACCCAGTTTATGTGTAATAATGTCTTTAGAAATAGATGTCATGTCGGAATGTTTGAAAGAAAAAGTAGACTTCTTTTGTTTGAGGAAGGATACCAGATCCTCTTCAATGTTTCTAGGGATACTGAATCCTACATAACTTTGATGTATGGATCTTCAGGGTCCAAGGATACTTCTTTAAGGTTCTTCTCCCTTGCTTCCAGCACCACATTAGGATGGTTCTTTAATTTATATGGGATTGTTTGCTTTGCCGATGGCTTCATGGATGAATTGTAGCAGTTCCTAGCCTATGCTTGATCACTATCAATCATTACCACTCCCCATGGGGTTGGAATCTTGATACATTGATGGTATGTTGAAGCAACAACCTTCATTTCGTGAATCCAAGGCCTGCCAAGGATAACATTACAGCAAGATAGGTTATCAATAACACAAAATTTTTGGACATATTTAACTCCCTCAATATATAGGGGAATCTTAATGTCCCCCAGCGTATTCTTGGTTTCACCATTGAAGCCAACGAGGATAGAGGATCTTGGAGTTATTTTAGTTTCATGGATGTTCATCTTCTTAAGAACATCAGCCTGAATGATGTTCACGAAGCTCCCGCCATCTACAAGAATCCTACGAACATAATGATTAGCAATAAATAAAGTAATGATCCATCATGATGAGGATCCTATAGGTGCATTCTATTCTCTTCATAGAAAGTTATGACCCTTTGGTCAGTCAAAGTGGTTGTTTTGACGGGCCTTTCTCCCTTCTCTAGCTTGATCTCTTTGGCGTGTCTTTTTGCTGAGGAGAAAGAAGTTCCACAGATATATGTACCACCAAATATGAAATTGATAATTTGTGCATCCCCTGGTGGTGGAGCAGCCTTTTCTTGGGCTTCTTTAGGATCCTGGATCCTTGACTTCTTTCTGCCTATCAGTTCCTTGAAATGACATTTGCTAAGGAGGTATCCTATATCTCTTTCGAGGTCAATGCATTCATCAGTCAAGTGACCAAAGTCTTCGTGATACGCGCACCACTTGGATTTATCTTCGGAGGATGTTGACTTCTCATTCTTTCTTGGCCACCTTGCTTTTTCACCTAGATCTCTCATGGCGCATTTAGTCCAGGAGTATCAACGGAGAACAATACTCTGATATTCTTGGGTATTCTTCCTCTTCCTCATCTTCTTCTACTTCATGGACGTTTTGGTTGTTGAATTTTGAATAGGGCTTGGAGTTGTTATTTCAGTACGAGGATCCTTGTTTCTTATTGAGCTGCTCGTATTTTGCTGAAGCACCAAATCTTTTTTGCACCCTCTTGTCATCATATAGCCTGATGAACCTTATTGCCCTAATTCTAACTTCATCCACGTTCCTGGATGGAGTCATAAAAAGATCATCATAAAAGGGGGAGTCCTTTTGCAATCCCATATTGAATGCCTCAACAGCCTTAGCCATATCAAAATTTGGGATCTCCAAGGCTTTCCTTCCAAACTTAGTGACAAAATCCCTTAAGGATTCATCACGAGATTGGACAACACGGTATAAATCACTAGTTAGCTTTTCAAACTTTCTACTACAAGAAAACTGATTATTAAAAAAAGTTAACAAAGTGAGAAAATGAAGTAATTGAATACGGAGGAAGACTAAGCAACCATTTTAGAGCAGATCCAGTTAGTGTGGATCCAAAACCCTTGCACAAACATGATTCTTTAAGTATCTCTGGAAGGGGGTTGATCTCCATTCTTTCTTGGTATTAGGCTACGTGTTCCTCCGTGCCTATGTGCCATCATAGACCTTCATGTTGGGGGTCTAAAAGCGTTATGGTATCTCAGCGTCACATACGGGTGAAGCAAACCTAGATATCCTGTGAATACCATATGGAATTTCAGGAATAGGTCTGACCACTCCTGGAACATTAGATATCATATCTTTTAATTTTTGTAACTCCTTAGCCATAGCTTGATTGATACTTGTATCCTGCTTAAAGCCATGGTTATATCTAAGGATAAGATAGTGTAATTATTACATCTTGGTTGACTAAAGTGTTTTGGATAAAAATCTGCTAAGGATAATGTATCCAAATCCGTAAAAGTGAGGTATAGTGCTATGCTTAATAACAACGATTATATGAATGAAAATGGAGTGGACACAGTGATTTGTTGCGAGAAAAAACCTTTTAACCTTGTTCAGATCAAAAGAAAAAAACCCCGGGTGATGACAACTCGTCGATCACCGGTTTATTAATATCAAAAAAGTGTTACAAAGGTTGTGGAGATTAGATCGATGTTACAGTAGTAGCTAACGTGTATAGAGAGAATAGTGAGTTCTGCTCTACGAGTGTGTGAGTACAAGTGATATATCTAACCGATCATATCTCGATATATAGAAAATAAATACAACAATAAGTCCTATCTATTCGCCACTATCCCACCAGTCTTCCAACGCCCATTGACCATGTGCTGGTAGCTTCCAGTAGCGAGATTTAAGGTGGACCAAGTCACATAGCCGTTACTTCTGTTGAACAATAACCTACACACATGAAACAATTGTTAATTATATTAACCTCTGAGGATCCTTGATCTTCGACATGGTTCAGGAGCTCTTTGGGAGGATAACTGATCCAGACATATCTTCAAGGATAATATATCCTCAGCAGAGAAAATATCACTCCTAACGATTGCCCCCAAAATGGCGGGTGATAGTGGAACACAGTTGTCATTTTGAATTTCAAACTTATGCGAAAATATATCCTCAGCAGAGAAAATATCACTCCTAACGATTGCCCCCAAAATGGCGGGTGATAGTGGAACACAGTTGTCATTTTGAATTTCAAACTTATGCGAAAACTGGATGATGGGACGGTTTGCCAGACATATTTACCATTTGGCCCCTGAGATAATCATAACCGCCTATATATGCCACCCTATATCTTTCTTATAATCATATATCCAAGAGACGCATCAGGTATCCATCTTTTCCTTATCTTAGTTTCTTTGTCTCTGTAATAATGTCTATTGTTTCGTATTCTTCTTCTTCCCCTTCACACCATTCTGACCAAGCGTCCGACGAGTCTCGATTGTCTGAGATGCGACCACAAAACCTGATAGCAAACCCTTCTATCGAAATCTGCAAGCTAACAGACCCCGAAGTAGACGAACTTCGAACATTGTTTCCGTCGGGAACGGAGTTCCGTCCATACGATGCCGGAATCCGATGCGACGTTTACTTTCAGATCTGGGTTTGTATGTCGGCTTGTCCTTTCTTGATCGGTTATCGCTATCCATTCCCTGCCTTTACCCAAAGCTTTTTTGATTCCACGGGCATATCCTATATTCAGGCTATGCCTATGGTGTGGCGAGTTCTCAGCACAATGAAAGAATCATCGAGGAACAAAAGATCGACTTCGGTCTCCCAGAGCTTTCACATCTATACACCCTTACTACCCACGGTCCTGCCCGCTTCATCTTGAAATCCAAGCCTCGACAACCCCACCCGATCTTGAAAGTCACTTTAAATGATCTATTCTGGAGGAGTCAGTTTTTCTTTGTAAAACGTGACTCCAGAACTGGAGGGATTGACCTTCCTTCAAAGTGGGTTAGAAAGGGTAGGATCCTGGATCCTTAAAAAATAGTAGGATCATTGATGCTTTAATTTTAACTTTAAATCTTCTTTTTGTTTGCAGTGGACAATTTTGCTTCTTTGGGTAAGTTACCTGGTACAGAAGAGAAAACAAAACGGTTCCTTGCACTGGATACCGAGGTTAGAACCTTTCAAGCTCACTTTGTTGAAGCTTTCTTTGATATCTCCTCGGGTTCCAGTATGTCAAGTAAGTCTATTACAGTAATTTTAAGGTAAATAAAATTAGTTAGAATACTTATATGTTAACTTATCTTTTGTAGGCGCCAAGAAATCCCAGAAATCAGCTAGCAAGTTTTCTTTAGAAGACATTAATTGTATGGTCACCTCCCCGAACATCAAGAAAGAGGCTTTGAAGGCAGCAACCAGTTCTGAGCCTAAGAACACAACTACCAGAGCCAAATCGGCTGCATCCAAGAGAAAGAGGTACTCTGATCCCGAAACCCACTATGACATGGTCCTTAATGTAAGCATCCTGTATCATGCTATATCGATTTTAAGGATCCAACATCCTCTTAATTTTTTGCTTCTTGTTGGTTACAGGCTATGAATGCTTTCAAAGAGCATTATGAAAAGGTCATCAGCCATATGAGTGAGAAGCTGTCAGGGCTAGGGAAAACCGTGGTTGCCAAGGACAAAACCATGATCCAACTTTCCAAGGACAAAAAACAGTTGAAGGATCAGCTATCCTTGGCAGAAACCCAGCACCAAGAGGCAGTGAAGCAGGCTACAAACGAGGCTTAGATGTGGGCCGCTAGGTCGGTGTTCCAACCACGGATTAAGATGGCGAAGGAGGCCGGTGACCCTGCTTTCGATAAGACGACCTGTAACGTGAAAAAGTGGAAGACTGCCCTGGAATCTCTTGGTGGTGAAGACGATGAGGAGATGGCTGAGGAAAACGAGGCTGGGACTAGTGGTGTCAAGGAGGTGGCTGAAGCTGGTGAAGGAGAAGGTGCTGCAGAGGGTGAAGACGCAACATAAGTGGGCAATGAGGGATATATAAGACAAGGCCTGAGCCCACTTTTTTGTTTGTGTTGATGTTTTTTATGGATAATTTGGTTTGTAACAAACAATAGTAAGTAGGGTTTTAGGATAACTGATCCTCAAGACAATTTTCAGGGGTACCGAAGGTGGATGGATCCTCTGTTTGTGGAGATGAAGCCTTTGGTGCCTCTGACTTTTATTTTCCTGCACTTTAAAACAATTAGTAACACCTGTTTAACCCGGGTGGATGGTCTATCTTTTGTATGGTGAAATTCGGGTTAAAGATTTTGGTAAGTCCAGGTGACTTATGCTTAATAATATAAAACTTTTAACTATCTGCTTGTTATTTTTTATTTCAAAAGTTTGTTTGATATGTCTTTAGCTTTATTGAAAGTTTTGAAAAATAATCTTGAATGAAAGACTTCAGGATAAACTATCCTTACAAAAAATATTTAGGATATAATATTCTTAAAGAATAAGTTATAGGATAGAGAATCCTTAAAATTGATAAATTTTTTTATAATAGAACATCCTTAAAGAGATAACCCCTAAAACGTTTAAAGATTAGTGCAACTAAGACAATGTAAATTCGTTAACAGAAACCATACCAGAAGGTCTAGGTAGACCTAAGTTATCATAAGTATTGAACCTTGAATGATCCTTGAAGAAATAACCTCAGGATATTGAATCCATAGAACTTTATCTTCGTGATGAACTTAAAAAATCTGTTGCAAACAACTTTTAATGTTAACTGGGATCAAACCCATTAAGTTGGGGACTAGCCCGAATAATAAACTGGGGACAAGCCCGTGAAACTGGGGACAAGCCCAAAACTGGGGACAAGCCCAAATACGGATGTTAACTGGGGACTTGCCCAAACCGGGATTTAGCCCAAACATAAGATAACGTGAAAACGTTATAAACCAGTGGTATGGTACGTCTACCATAAATCGTAGGATCCTCCATTTAGCCGAAAGCAAAGAAAATTGTCAGCCACTAAGCGTGTACTGGTCCCGCTGCCCCGGACTATACGTTGGATAGCGTGCGCTCCAGGCGAGAGTGTAGAAACTCTAATTTATAAGAAAGGAGAAAACCTTTAAACCTTAGGGGATATGACCATAGAGGGTCATATCCAATCGTGGGCTAGGCCAAAGGAGACAGTAAAGTACCTTGAATGTAAAGGAGAGGTGGCCAACCTCTTAGTTATTACACATCTTATTAATATCCTGCATTGATACTTAAAACTTGGAAGAAACAAAATGTTAAAAATACGTTATCCTTAAATAAGTAATAAGAATTTAAAAGGATAAATGATCAGATAGATATTACAAATTTTAAGGATCCTTGATCCTTTAAGGATATTCAATCCTTAGAGGATACTTGATCCTGATCAGAAAAAGTATTTCTTGAGGTGGATAGCATTCCATGATCTTGGTAACCTGTTGCCTTCCATAGTGAGCAAATGATATGCCCCCTTTCCTGCCTCCGACTCGATCAGATAAGGACCTTCCCATTTGGGTGCTAACTTCCCTTCAGCCGGATTGGTTGTATTTTGGAAGGCTTTCCTCAAAACTAAATCTCCCTCTTGAAATCTTCTAATCCTGATGTTCTTGTTATATGCCCTAGCTACCCTTTGTTGATAAGCTGCCATTTTGATATTGGCGAGATCTCTGAGTTCTTCAACAGTATCCAAGTCTTCAAGGAGGATTTCTTCATTAGCCTCAGGATCACGGATGCTTGTCCTAGCTGTAGGAACCACCATTTCTGTAGGAATAACTGCTTCTGATCCAAACACCAGTGAGAAGGGTGTTTGGCCCATTGCATTCTTGGGTGTTGTCCTGTCGGCCCAAAGAACATATGGCAGTTCTTCAGCCCATTTACCCTTCTTGGTTCTTAATTTCTTCTTTAAATTGTTGATGATGATTTGTTGCTATGCTCCGCTTGATCATTAGCTTGAGGATGTACTAGAGTTGAGGTAATCATTTTTATGCCCCAGCTGTCACAAAAGTTAGTTGTTTTTTTTCCCGATAAATTGGGAACCATTAACACAAATAATCTCAGAAGGAATACCAAATCTAGTTATAATATTCCTTTTAATAAAAGATATAACTTCCCTTTCTCGGACTTGTACGAATGCTTCTGCTTCAATCCATTTAGAGAAGTAGTCCGTCATGGCAAGCATAAAGACCTTTCCACCTGGTGCCTTTGGTAGCTTACCAACAATGTCCATTCCCCACTTCATGAAAGACCATGAAGAGGATATATGATACATTGGTTTTGCTGGTTGATGAAGGATATTTGCATGCCTCTGGCAAGCATCACACTTTTTCGAAAATTCCACTGCATCCTTCTTCGTCGTCGGCCAGAAGAACCCAGTCCTAAGTATCCTGGAGAATAATGCTCTCCCCCCTGTGTGGTTGCCGCAATCACCTTCATGAAAGTCTTTGAGCACTTCTTGGATTTCAGGATCCTCTATGCACCTCAAGTATGGACCTGCAAGAGATTTTCTGTATAGAATATCATCTAATAAAATATAGTGTGATACCTTGAGTTTGAAGGATTTCGGATTCTCTGTAGCTGGGATCTCTCCAGTTTGAATGTACTTCTTGATTGGGAGGATCCAGGATCCTTGGATATCTGAGGATAATGGATCCCAAAGTACAATCTGCTTATCACTTGTTATCTACCCAACTTCTTGCTCTCCTATTGCTGGCGAGAGTATATGGATGATTGGGATCTTTGTATCTTTTGGAATTTTCAAGGATGAGGCTAAATTCGCCCCAGGATTTTCTTCCCTTGATACCTGTACTATACTAAACAATTCGAAGTATTTTGCTAATTACTTCATAATTTCTAAATATTTGATCATTTTTCACCTTTCACGGCATAAGAACCGTTAAAGTGGTTAGTTATAAGTAAAGAATCTATATAAACTTGAAGATACCTGATCCTCATGCTTTTGGCTAAAAGTAAACCTGCGATGAGTGCTTCATACTCTGCCTTATTGTTGGTTGCTTGGAATGCACATGCAATGGACTGAGGTATTATGTCCCCCAATCCCGTTCCTCTTACGTTGGATGCTCCATCCGTGAAGAGGATCCAAGGATCCTTGGTTTCATCTAGTTGCTGGACCTCCAAGTCGGCTTCTTTCTGCATGTCACAACTGAAATCAGCCACAAAGTCCGCGAGTGCCTACGATTTGATAGCTTTTCTAGCTCATACTGAATGTCATATGCACTCAGCTTCACAGCCCACTTAGCCATCCTACCTGACAATTCTGGCTTAATAAGAACATTCTTAACAGTGTAGTTAGTTCTCAAAATAATAGTACGAGTCTCAAAATAATGTCTTAATTTAGTAGTGTTGGTGCATGATGTCAGTAGTTCAGTATCTAGTGTTTTGTTTTGTGTCTGTAATCGTGTTAGTTTGATTTTTTTTGTTTTAGATAACTTGTCTCACAAGTTCGCCCGTTATAAGCGAACTTGTGGACAAGCGAAGTTAATGACAACTTCGCCTAGGCTGTTAGGCGAAGTTGTCGTAGCATATATATTCATGTGTTACGGCTTGTATAGAGGGGAGGCCAGAACATGTGTGTGTGATTGAATATCACGTGTTAAAGTGTTGCAATACAACGTGTCTTTTGAGTATTGTAACGTGTGTTCGTGTTCGGTGTTAACGTAGTTTACATCTTACGCTCATATCGTCTTACGTAGGGATTCCGCACCTACGTAGTACGAGATACTTCCGTGTAGATCCGGCTGGGAACCTACAATTGGTATCAGAGCTTTTGCTCGTGATTGTGTGGTTCGGGATTATAACACGAGTGAAGAAATCGTTCCGTTCGACTATTCGCGGAACGAGTTTACGTTGAAATGCCGAGTTTTTGTGTCCTACCCATCTCCCACCATCAAATATAACCCATTACACCTTCGCATACCTCGCAATACGTCAAATTCAAACCTGCAAAAACCTTGTGTTCATCAGGCGAAGTTGCCGTCACTGTTCGTAGGGTTTAGGCGAAGTTATAAGGTTAAGCGAAGTTATCAATCAAGCGAAGTTGATTTCAGGCGAAGTTATAGATCAAGCGAAGTTAAGGTTAGGCGAAGTTGAGTAAGCGAAGTTGTGGAAAACAAGTGAAGTTAAGCTTAAGCGAAGTTAAGCATAACTTCGCCTACTGGTCACTGTTCAAAAAAAAAAAAAAAAAATTTTCCCTTTGTGTTTTCAAGTTGTGTTTCTTTCAACAATGACTTCAATAAACATTACGGAACTGGTGAAAATGGAGGTTGAAGCCGGTTCAGCAACTAAGGCTCCAAAAATGCTTAAGGGTACCGATTTCGTTGCTTGGAAAGATCGGTTTGAACAGTATGTTAAATATCAAGATGCTAAGATGTGGGTGTGTATTCAAGATGGATACATTCCACCAACGGCCTTGTTTGAGGGTCGTGAACAGATTAAGAAGTACAATAAGATGGAAGAGGAAGAAAAGAAGATGTATGAGGCAGAAAGTAAAGCTCATGCTGCAATAACAATAGCTCTTCCACAAGAAATTCTTCATACATTCAAGAAGTACAAAACTGCCAGAGAGCTATGGGAAGCACTTGAAAATCGATATGAGGGTAATGTGGGAATACGTGCTTCCAAAACAAAGCTACTAAAAACCCAATTATCTGTGTTCAAGTATCTGAAAAATGAATCACTTGACGATATCATCACCAGATATTATCACTTGATGACCGAACTCAGCAATTACTCCATTGTATACAAAGAAGAGGAGATAGTAGAGAAACTTCTTGATGCTCTTCCACCGAAATGGGAAATGTATACGGTTTTAATGAGAGAGGATAAAGAATTTGCTAATATTGATCTTGAAACAGCAGTCAATAAGTTACGAAATTTTGAGCTCAACATGGTTCGAAAGGAGACACCGACTGATCAGGTTCAGGATCCGGGAATGTATGGTGCGAAGGTCTCTCCAAGTTCAAGTTCAAAATCAGAATCGTCTGCCTACTACTCAAAGGGAGAATCAAACTCCAACTCAACTCGAGATGTTCATATGATTCTCAATATGGATGGCGATGTATGCTTCGTGGCTGGAGGTAGTAGTTCTTCAAAACCTCAATCAACAACTGGTAATGTACCCTCAAATTTTCCGACCTACAATTACTCACAGATGCCCATGAGTGTTAAATCAGCTGAACAGCAGTTTGCTCTCTATGCATCCTTCATTGTATCGTATGAAAACTACATCAAAGGTAAAATAGTCGACCCTGCAACTTTGGATGAAGACTATGATCAGATCGATGCTGATGATTTAGAAGAGATGGATCTGCAGTGGCAGATGGCTATGATTGTAAGAAGGGTTAAGAGATTCATGAAGAAAACAGGTAGAAAGTTCGTTGGAGAAAGACCAGGGTTTGACAAATCAAAGGTTAGATGTTACAACTGTCAACAAAATGGTCACTTTGCCAAGGAATGTACAAATGAGAGAGTCGAACGTAGTCAGAACAGGCCTGCACAACAGAATGGGGGAGGTAGTGAGAACAGGGCTATGGTATCTAGACAAAATTGTGGGTACAACTGGAATTTACAGGTTGAGGAAGTGTTCGAACAGGCAAATTTGGTAAACATCGAAACTGGAGGAAACGAGAGAGAGACGGGAGAAAATCAAGCTTATATGGCAGAAGTGAACGATCAGCTCTCCGAGGTAAGTTCTGAACTTCATTGTATGCAATGTGAAAATCTGTCTGAACAATTGAAAACAGCAACTGATCAGTTTGTTAGTTTGGATACTCAATTTAAAACGTTAAAAGAAGATCATCATTACACTAAAACTAGAGAAAACAGTTACTCAGTAAACATAAAAGCTAGTGAAAAAGATATCAGAAGTCTTAAAGCCAGCCTAGCTGATAAAATACAAGTAATTGACTTTAGTTATGAAGTGTTAGAATAAAAAACCAAACTAATTGCTGAAAGGGATAAACAGATAGCTGATTACCAGGTAAAAGTGGTGGAACTAAACAGAAAAATTGAACAGTTTAGAAATTCCTCAGCAATGCTTGATCACATCGTAAGTGTTCAACGTTCCCCAGTTAACAAAGGGGGGATTGGATTTTCTGAAGTTCCACTACCATATAACCATAACTATACGTATAATCCTAGTAATCAGAAATCTGTTGATGTTGAGATTAGTCAGACAGTTCCTGTCAAAATTTCGATTAAAGAACCTGAAGTTAGTAAAAGCGAAACGAGTAAGTCAATTTCGAATGTTAAGATTTCTGTTCCCAGCTCTGTCTCATCAAATTCGGACAAGACATCCGAATCGGGTGAGATAAAAGAAGAGGTAACATTACTAAAACAGGGGAAGGAATATAAGCCTAATGAAAAGAGCCCTTCCCTAAATCCGTTCGTCCCACCGTATGTAAGACAAACGGGTAGTAATGTATCCTCAACATCTGAAACAACTGTTGAGACAAGGTTGAACACAGGAGTTGTTTTAGATGCAATCAAATAGGACACCTTATTGCTGATTGCCCTCTAAACCAGAGAAAATTTAGAGGTCTGAGTCCTCCGAAAACTGAGAATAAAACGAATGGTAATTATTATACTGGTAAGAATGCGAACTCACCAAATTTCAGACGTTGGACAAATCCAAGATTTCAAAGAAGGCAATTTCAGGTTTTCCCAGTTAACAACCAAACTTACAATTATAATTCAGTTAATTCTCTAATGTTTGGATGGCCTCATAGTCAATCCTCAAGAAGGTTTCCTTTCAGAACTTACAGAAATCATCCTCAAACTAATTTTGGGTAACCAAAGTACAGGATGCCGTTTAACAGATTTAATCGACCCAAGACCAGTAGGTCTTGGGTCCCTAGATTTTAATCTTTTTCTTTAACTGTGCAGGAACAGTTGTACAGGGCAGTAAACAATCTGTGGGTTGTAGACAGCGGCTGTTCCCGGCACATGACTGGTAACAAGAATTTGTTACACGAATGGAAACCTATTCAAGGAGGTAGGGTAAGTTTTGCTGGAGAAAGTGGTGGTAGAATTACTGGTATTGGAACTGTGACAAATGGAAGAATGAAGTTAGAAAAGGTGAATTTTGTTGAAGAATTAAAGCATAATTTGTTGAGCGTGTCTCAGATTTGTGACAAAGAGGACACAGTGCACTTTACTAAAAATGAAGCAATTGTTCTGTATCCTGGTTTCAAGATACCAGAGGCATGGGTGGTGATGAAAGCTCCAAGAGAAAAGAACACATATGTAATGGATATGAGGTCAACTGAGATGACTACAGAAGAGTCATGTCTTCTGTCGAAGGCAACTGAGTCCGAGTCCTAGTTATGGCACCGAAGAATGGGACATATACATCTTCGTAAAATGAATTACATTGTCAAAAACGGGATGGTGCTTGGAGTTCCCTTGAAGAACTTTAACTTTGAAGATTAATGCTTATCGTGCAAAAAGGGAAAGCAACACAAGAAACTTCATCACTCCAAGAAGGTTATCTCAATTGTCAGTACACTAGATCTACTTCACATGGATCTCTTTGGTCCCGTGAATGTAAAAAGTCTAGGTGGAACGTCATACTGCTTGGTAGTAACCGATGATTACTCTCGATACTCTTGGGTATACTTTCTGAAGGCAAAAGATGAGACAGTTCAGTTGGTGATTAACTTGATTACCAAGGTTGAAAACATTGTTGGGAGAAAGGTTAAGTACATCAGGAGTGATAATGGGACAGAGTTCAAGAACTACCAGATGGAGATGTTCTGCTTACAGAAAGGGATAGACAATCAGTACAGCGGCCCGTATACTCCGCAACAAAATGGGGTGGCTGAGAGGAAGAATAGAACGCTAATTAAAGGAGCCAGAACCATGCTGGCTGATGCTAAACTTCCTGTGGTGTTCTGGGCTGAAGCTGTTGCCACAGCCTGTTATATCCTTTATCGTGTTTTAACTGTTAAAAGATTGAATAAAACTTGTTATGAACTTATGCATGGTCGAAAGCCAAACTTGAATGGTCTCGAACCATTCGGGTCCCCATGTACGATATTAAAGACAAACTCTAAATTTGGTGAGAAAGCCGACGAAGGTATTTTAGTCGGATATGTTGTTGGGACACCCAACAGAAGAGTCTTTAATTTATCGAACAGCAAGGTTGAAGTGGTATGTAACACTGACATCACGAGTTACAAACCACCAAAGCCTAGCACGGGACCCGCTGAAGCTTTTGACTATGATAAACTGTTCAAATCTTTTAATATGCCTTACTTGTATTTTGCAGAAGTTGATGAGAAAATTGCTTCACAGATTCTGTATGATGAGGAGGAAAATATTGTGCAACGTCCGCGATACGATGAGTGTCAACCTTCCTCGTCAAGCACCGCTGATATTCCTGCTGCCTCTTCTGAGGAAGAATTCTACAATCCTTTTCACTCTCAACATCAATCACCCATTGAAGAACTCTCTTCGAATTTAGAAAACAATCTGGAAGTCGGTCCGGTTCATACTACTGCTATTCACAAAAATCACCCTTTGGAGAACGTGATAGGTGATTTGTCTGACGGTGTTCAAACAAGAAGAAGTTTGAATGAGCACACTTGTGTTTACGCAAGCATTAAAGAAACAGGTATCATAAATGAATGCTTGTACACCTGCTTCATCAGCCAGATTGAACCAAAGAATTATCAAATGGCTCTCAAGGATAGCTCGTGGTTCGAAGCCATGCAAGAAGAGTTAGATCAGTTCGAGAAGATGGAAATATGGAAATTAGTTGCAAAACCGAAGAATGTACATGCTATTGGCACAAAGTGGGTCTTTAAGTGTAAGAGAGATGAGAAAGGGATAATCATAAGGAACAAGGCGAGGCTGGTAGTAAACGGGTTCAATCAGCAAGAAGGAATCGACTACAATGAAGTGTTTGCTCCTGTGGCAAGATTAGAAGTGATTCGACTATTTTTGGCATTTGCCGCACACAATGAAATGAAGGTTTTCCAATTAGACGTGAAAAGTGCTTTTCTTAATGGTAAAGTCGATGAGGTAGTGTACGTTGAACAGCCTCCGGGTTTTCCTGACCCTGACTTTCCTGATCATGTGTACAAGCTGAGTAAAGCGTTATATGGACTACATCAGGCCCCTCGTGCCTGGTACGCAACCTTATCTGATTACTTACTTGAGAATGGGTTCGAAAGAGGAAAGATCGACAGCACGCTGTTTGTCAAGAGAAAAGGGGGAGATTTTCTATTAGTACAAGTCTACGTGGACGACATCATATTTGCTGCATCAAAAGTCGTCATGTGTCAGGAGTTTGAAGAAGTCATGAAAAAGAGGTTTGAAATGAGTGCAATGGGTGAATTAACTTTCTTTTTAGGATTGCAAGTTGATCAGAAGAAAGATGGGATGTTCATCCATCAAACTAAATATGTCCAAGACGTTCTCAAACGCTTCAAGATGGAGGACAACACTCCATTTGATACTCCGGTTTGCGTCAAACACAAACTGGGTGCTGATTCGGACAGTGATGAAGACGTGGACCCCACCCAATATCGAGCAATCATAGGTTCTTTAATGTATTTAACTGCATCTAGACCTGATATTATGTTTGCAGTCTGTCTCTGTGTTCGATTTCAGGCAAGCCCAAAGGAATCTCACATGAAGGGAGTGAAGAGAATACTGCGGTATCTCAATGGCAAGCCTAAGCTGGGATTGTGGTACACGAAAGGGGGAGACTTGGATTTGGTCGCTTACACAGATTCTGACTATGGAGGTTGCAATCAGAACAGGAAGTCGACAACCGGTGGATGTCAGTTTCTGGGAGGAAGATTGGTTTCGTGGCAGTGCAAGAAGCAGACCTCTGTAGCCATTTCCGCCTGCGAAGCAGAGTACATGGCAGCATCGAACTGCTGCTCCCATGTTCTTTGGATACAACAACAATTGCGCGATTACGGTCTGAATTTCACTCAAACTCCTATTTGCATTGATAACACTGCTGAAATCTCAGTAACTAACAATCCCGTCAAACACAGCAAAACCAAACACATTGACATTCGTCATCATTTTATACGGGATTGTGTTGAGAAGAAATTAGTTGTGCTAGAAAAGGTTGATTCGTTAGATAATTTCGCCGATCTTTTTACTAATGCGTTTGACCGAACTCGTTTTCAAAATCTTGTTAAGTTTAATGGGATGATCAATCCCGAGTAACCATGTTTCTCGTTTCTATTGAGTAAAAAAAAAACCATCACTATCGCTTAGAATTATGTCGGTTGCTTCAGTTTGAAGGATACATCTTCGGATATGTTTGGTCCTTACTTCTACTAGTAGATTATGAGGATAACCATTAACCAGATGACTGAAAGTGACCGGGGCGGTTTATGATGTGGTTTTATTCTTTCGCTGAAAAGTAGTCGTTCATACTTAGTTAAAAGGACGCGTATTCGTATGTGGTCGGTCCAGCTGATCCATTAGATCTTCAGGATAGCCGTTTACCTGAAGACTTTGACTTGATCGGGGAGATAGAATTTTAAATTTTTTTTTGGGAGATGATATAATTTTTCAAGTCTGTAACTTTGTAAGAAGTTTCAATACAATGTTGTAAGAAAATTGGTCCAACCTTGGAAAGTGATACACAAACTATTTCTGTGTGCTTAACTAGTGAAGTTATTAGGCCTAAAAGACTCTAGAACAGTCATTGTATGTTATGGTAGCTTTTTATGGTGCGTAAAAGTAGAAGTGATACTAACTAAATCTTTTCGATTTAAAGGGAAGACTCATTCAGAGTTGTGTATGTCTCCATATACATCTTTCCGAATGATAGGCAGAAAAGCGATTACCCAGTCATACACGAGCCCGTGAGTGTTCTGATTTCCGAGAAGATAGTGTGTCAAGTACCTGCAGTGATCCAGATTCGGGACTTGCAGTCGTCTACTGTTTGAAGCTATGTAAATCTTTATTATTTAAAAAAAAAATGATGTTAAGCTTTCTGAAGCCTATTGTGTTATAATTGTCAATCAAGAGACAAAAATGAGAACGGGAAGAAGACTCTAAAGATCAAGATGCTGTTTAATCAGACACTACGCGTCAAGGTCAACTCGGGGTGACTTGGGGAAAGCCAAATAAGCTTTGAGAATAGATAGGAGGCATCACAATCTTTGATGTGTTGATCGTTTAAATTTTGAGCCTAATTGAACCTAATGCGTATCACAGAAGCGATGAAAACCATACTAAGTTGTTTACCTGCTTACAACCTGTTTCTTTATGTCATAATACCGCTGAACATGGATCTATGTGACAGTCACTTAATTAGTATGATTCCAGTTCGGATCTTTTCTAAAACATGCTAGTCCCTGTCAAGACTGAAATTTAATCCTGTGTACGTTATTTCTAAAATTTACTTTACATATTTCAGTTTATGGTTCAAAACTTGGTTACTTGGTCTTTGATCGTAACATTTAAATCTTTAAAGGAAGTTTTAAAAGACAATTGCATAATGTTCAAATTTATAACGGACTGTTGTGTAAATTTTAATACTAAGCAAAGTTGTATAAGAGGCGAACTTGTTGACAGGCGAAGTTAAGGGGTAAGCGAAGTTAACCCTAACTTCGCCTGTATAATTTAAACCGTATATAAAGAGATTTTCTGGTCAAACACTTTACATTTTTCAAACCCACAGCGAACTTATCACTTTAACCCTCGGCGAAGTTACCTCTAGAATCAAACCTTGTTATTTTTCTCAATTTTAATCCGTGTTAAAGGTGTGTAGGGTCGGGATGACTTATAATTCGTGTCAATGATGTTAATCAGATGCCGTTTTGGTCCGATTTGAGACCTCGTTCATGCAAACCTTTAAATACCCTCTTTTCAAACTCTTTTTAACGTGTTCGTAACCAATGTGATCGTCTAGATCTCTTTAGTAACATGTTTTTATTGTCCACAATCACCAAATTCACCAAACATGCCTCGTCTGGCCTTCTGAACATTTGCCGTTTCAGTTCAGGCAAAGTTAAGCTTAGGCGAAGTTGTTCTCAACTTCGCCTTAGGCTTAACTTCGCCTGCTGCTTTAATCTTTAACTAATCAGGGGCGAAGTTGTTCAAGGGGCGAAGTTATGGTTAGGCGAAGTTATCCTTAACTTCGCCTTATACCTAACTACGCGTGGTTCTTTATATTATTTAAAAGGTTTATCTGTTATCAGGCGAAGTTATAGTAAATGCGAAGTTGTACTCAGCTTCGCCCTTTCCCTAACTTCGCCTGCACACCAGAAGCTATCATAACTTCGCTCATGGTAACAGGCGAAGTTGTGATCTGCTTTGACGATTCTCTAACTTAGACCGATTGTTATGCAGACATGGCAGCTGTAGCAGGAGCGGGTGGTGCTGGTGGTGACGAAGGGGGTGATAACAACCGTCAATTCTTTCCGGGTCACAATATGTACATCACGCTGGATCCGGATGCTAGCGGTGTTGATAATTATCGCGAGATCATCTCTTTCCTTATTCGCTCGCGTATCTTCCATGCTGTTACTACAACTCTGCCCATTTCTCTGCCGAACATTGAAGACTTCTAGCAAACGGTAGAATATGATTGTAGAGTCGAGCCCCCAGTTACGCACGCCACAGTTAACAATCAGGAGGTGCAGTTCTCATCTGAACAGATAAGGGTCGCCTTGCAGTTTGGGAATGAAACTAGAGATGATCCTACAGACTTTACTGCTCCATTCAGAGATGGTGCATTTTTACGAATGGGCTATTCTGGTCCATTGGGTGACACTCAGAGACGTAAGGGATTTTTTTTTTATCAATGGCGTTTTCTCATGCATGTGATGATCGTGTGCATGTCGGGTCGTAAGGCTGGTACGGATGGTATGGGTGCGACGATGCAATCGGCAATGACAGCACTGACTTACAACAAGCCTTACAGCTTCAGTCAGATAGTGTTTTATGAAATAGACTGTCAGAGACGTGCGGTAGCTCGTGAAAGATTCTTGATGTATCCAAGATTCTTACAAATTATCTTGAATCATGTGGCTCCTACGCTACCTCAGCGTCGTCCCGTTTGATATGTAGAGAGTGTCAGCAAGAGGATATTCGCACAATGCAGATCGTCGAGTGCTTGAAGTAAACCAGAGCTTCGTCCACGACATACTCCGTTATTTGGTTATTTGATAAACCGGGCGTATGTTGCTCCTCGTGGAGATGAATTTCGGGATCTGGCATCGCAACAGGCTGTTGTTTCTCAACCACCACCTGTGGTACAGCAAACATTACCTAGTGCTCCTGTTGTGGCACCGGAGGAACAAGTAGACCTTGAAGCTGCTTTTGGTGGCCAAGGGTTCTTTGATATGGAACGAGTTGATCCTGAGGCAGAGATTCAGGTCTCAGTAGCAGAGGTTTCTGGTGTTGATGTGTCGATGGTAGCTACGTCTGTAGCTGATTCTGAAAGAACCGACTCTGACTCCTCAGCTGATGATGTTGCTGAAGCAAGACAGATTCTGGTCGCCCAAGAAAGAATTCATGGAAAAAGAAAGAAAGACACAAATGACAGTGAATCTGACTATGAGGAGGAGTTAGATCGGTTGATTCGTTGATCGAAAAGGGTCAGAACAGGTGAAGGCTCGGGAGCTGGTGAAAGCTCGAGGGTGGTTCATTTCTCTCCACCCGCCTTATCTGGTATGACTATGGTCCCTGCATCGATGACTGTAACAGGACCGATCACCTCGGGTGTTCCCGTGATAACTACATCATCTTCATTTGGCATTCCACCCACTACTTTTCAGTTTTCGGCTCCAGAAATTGTTTCCTTGCCACCTCCTACTCTTACTCCATCGGAGGTTGTTGTAAGATTTGTTGAGTCGACTTTGGTTGCCACTGCAGGGTTATCTGTTACAATACCACCTGCGGTTACTTTTCAGTCTGTTTCTGATGTTCCGGCTACCTTGGGAATCCCTCCACTGTATGCTCAAGACATTTCTCATATGAGATTTGATTTTGATGCTACTTTATCTGACTCAGAAAGGATAGCAGCTCTTGAAAGGGTCGTGGCAGAACAGTCAAGAATCAGTCTGATCCAGACTCAAGCTATCCAGCGCCTTGTTGCAGAAAATCAGATTCAGTCGTCCCTCCTTGTTGAGCACGGTAAAATTTTTGATGCTTTAAAACAGTTCTTAGCATCTCAGGGAGAGACGTGCTGCAAGGTCGATGAGTTGAGGACGAAGAAGAGTAATGATAGAGACGATGATCCCAATGCATCGAAAGGTGCAGGTGGTGAGTTGCCAAGAACTGAACAAACTCTTGGGACTTCCACATCTCAGGGGGAGTCAACTGGTGCAACAGGTGGATCAGGGGGTGATGATGTGGTGGTAGTGGATGAAGAGGAGATATTGGATGATGATTTTGTAGGTGACGACGATGTATTACCGGTTGAGGAAATTGAAAAGATAGGAGCTGAGATTGTGATTGACAGTGAGATTGTAGAGGGAGAGATTGTGGAGGACAATGTAGAACACGATATCCCAGAAGTTGATAAGGCAAATGTGGGTCAAGATATGGAAATTGATGAGTCTGAATGGGAAGAGCAGCCGAGATGGAAAGAAGGCTACGTTCAGTGGTTCGTAAAGACAAAGAAGCCAGCGGTTCCGACTATGTTTAAAAAGAGTTATAATATCAAAGGGTATGCTGAATCAAAGAAGGGGATTATATGCTGGTTGTATGATGAGCAGTTGAGGCTATTTGTGATTAAACGTTACGATGGGATTCAGTACTCCAAGAGGTTGTTGAGATCGTTGAATACCTTGCCTGAGTGTGAGGTGAAGGATTTGGCCAAGTTGTGGTTGATAAACAGAAGTGATGATAATATGGCTAGAATTATCGGGAAGATTGTGTGGAAAGAAAGTATAAAAGAGAAAAGGTTCGAGTTGTTAAAGCCGCAGAAAGGGAAACTTGTTGAAGATAAAGGCAGAGGAATGAGAGCTGATGGCAAACCTTGGATGGTAATGAAGTATAAGCCGATCCGGTGTTTAAAAGAATCTTAGATGGTGGTATGTCGATAGTCACACAGCTGAAGCGGTTATGGAGGATGAAGATGAACAAGAAGTGTTGAGAGTGTATGATCCCATGCACTTGGTAAATTTGTCTCAGGCTGACTTGCAGGTGCTGAACAAGAAAAAGATATTCTATGTTCCTACATGGAAAGAAGAAGCCAAGAAATATCAGAGAGTTGTCTCTGTCTGTGTAAGACATGGAGTTCATGCTTGAAGACGGGAGATACAAGATTTTGGGATTACTAGACACGTGATTGAAGATAGAGATATGAAGCTACTGCCAAGGGGGAGTCTATTGGTGCATGATATCAGTAGTTCAGTATCTAGTGTTTTGTTTTGTGTCTGTAATCTTGTTAGTTTGATTTGTTTTGTTTTAGATAACTTGTCTCACAAGTTCGCATGTTATAAGCGAACTTGTGGACAAGCGAAGTTAATGGCAACTTCGCCTAGGCTGTTAGGCGAAGTTGTCGTAGCATATATATTCATGTGTTACGGCTTGTATAGAGGGGAGGCCAGAACTTGTGTGTGTGATTGAATATCACGTGTTAAAGTGTTGCAATACAACGTGTCTTTTGAGTATTGTAACGTGTGTTCGTGTTCGGT
This sequence comes from Bidens hawaiensis, assembly GCF_021521415.1. Lineage (NCBI taxonomy): Eukaryota > Viridiplantae > Streptophyta > Magnoliopsida > Asterales > Asteraceae > Bidens > Bidens hawaiensis. The sequence goes on along the minus strand of NW_027495417.1, from coordinate 52,666 downwards.
GTTAACGTAGTTTACATCTTACGCTCGTATCGTCTTACGTAGGGATTCCGCACCTACGTAGTACGAGATACTTCCGTGTAGATCCGGCTGGGAACATACAAGTAGAAGCCATAATGAAAGCAAGTATTAACTTTTCTAAATGAGAATACCTGGCTTCTGCGTCTCAAAGACTCTTACTTACATAATACACGTGGTGCTGTTAACCTTCATGATCCTTGACGAGGACGGCACTTACTGTATTACCTGAAACTGTTAGATATAAATATAAGGATTCTCCATCCACAGGCTTCATCAGAGCTGGAGCTGAGGATAAGTAGTCCTTCAAGGCTTTGAGCGCAGCCTAATGCTTTTCCGTCCATTCAAACTTCTTATTCTTTATAAGAATGTCGTAGAAGTTTTTGCATTTCTTAGAGGATCTTTAGATGAATCTGTTGAGGGCGGCTATTCTTCCCGTGAGCCTTTGTACATCCTTGGCATTGGCAGGCGATTTCAGGTTGATGATGGCTTCAATTTGCTCTGGGCTTGCTTCAATCCCTCTTTTAGTCACCATGTATCCTAGGAACTTTCCAGCCTTAACACCAAAGTGACATTTTGACGGATTCAGTTTCATGTTATACTGGTCAAGGATGTTGAAGGCCTCTTCAAGATCCTTGAGATGATCCACAGCCTTCTTTGACTTCACCACCATGTCGTCTATATAGACTTCCATGGTTTTGCCTAACTGATCCTTGAACATCATGTTGACCAGTCTTTGGTATGTTGCCCCTGCATTTCTTAGTCCAAATGGCATAGCAATATAACAATATATGCCGGTAGGGGTCATGAAGGCTGTGTCCTCTTGATCAGATGGTTCCATCTGAATTTGTTGAAATCCAGAGGAAGCATTCATGAAGGTAAGCATTTCATGTCTTGCCGTTGCATCCACCATGGAGTCTATATGTGGTAACGGGAAAGTATCCTTGGGATATGCCTTGTTTAAATCTGTAAAAATCAACGCAAACCCTCCACTTTCGATTATTTTTTGAAACAACAACCACATTAGCCAACCATCGAGGATATTGAACCTCTCTGATCATACCGGCCTTAAGAAGTTTTTCAACTTCTTGTATGATCTTGTTCCTATCAGGAGCGAATTTTCTTCTCTTCTGATGGACGGGTTTAATAGATAAATCGAGGCCTAATTTATGAGTGATTACCTCCTTAGAAATACCTGTCATGTCTGAATGTTTGAAGGCATACGTAGACTTTCTTGGTTTTAGGAAGGATATCATATCCTCCTCAATCTCACTGGGGATACTGGATCCTAGGAACACATTCACATCTGGATCTTTAGGGTCCAGGTATACTTCCTTTAAGTCCTTCTCCGGAGCTTTCAGCACGTCCCTAGGATGTTTTTGTGGTTGCTATGCTATAGTTTGTTTGGCTGTCGGCTTCATTGATGAGGAATAATAGTTCCTGCCTCCGTCTGATCACCAACTATCTTCACAACTCCCCATGGAATAGGTAGTTTGATGCATTGGTGGTAAGTTGAGGCCACCGCCTTCATTCCATGCAGCCAGGGCCTACCTAGAATAACATTGCAACAAGAAAGGTTATCAATAACACAAAATTTTTTATATGAATTTAACCCTTCAATATAAATTAGGAGGTTGAAGTCCCCCAATGTCTTCTTGGTTTCTCCACTGAAGCCGACTAGAACTGATGTTCTAGGGATGATCTCCGAATATGGTATGTTCATCTTCTTGAGGACATCATGCTGGATGATATTGACCGAGCTCCCACCGTCAACTAGGATCCTGCGTACATAATGGTTAGCGATAAATAACGTAATAATCAAAAAGTCATGGTGAGGATCCTGGATGTTTAGGTTGTCTTTCTCATCGAAGAAGATCCTTTTGTCTGTCGTAAAAGTGGTGGATACTATTGGTTGGTCTCCGTTATCCAACTTGATCTCTTTGGCGAGCCTTTTTGCTGCGGAGAAGGAAGTACCACATATGTCTGATCCTCCAGAGATGAAATTGACCATTCGCACATCTAGGTCATCCTTGTGAGGATCCTAGATACTCGAATCGAGAAGATTTTCTTATCAGTTATTCGAGTGGTAGGGATGCGTGCTCTTCTTTCACCGTCCAATTTGAATTCTTCTGCGGGCTTTTCTTCTATAGGACAAGAATTTTGAAATATGTCGTAGTCTCTAGAGACGAAGTTGATCACGTGAGTATCTGGTGGTGGTGGTGTTGCTTTTTGTAGAAGGTCTTTAGGATCCTGGATTTCTTCTTTCCCAAGAGCTCTTTGAAGTGGCCCTTGCTCAGGAGGTATCCAATTTCCATCCTTAAGCCAATGCACTCATTTGTCATGTGGCCAAAATCTTCGCGGAAGGCACACCACTTAGACTTGTCTTTGAAGGTGGTTGTCTTCTCGTTCTTTCGGGACCACCTTGCTTTTTCCCCTAGATGCTTCATGGCACAAATTAAGCCATGGGTATCTACGGAGAAGCAATATTCTAAGATGCTGGGGTAATCCTCATCATCATACTCTTCTTCAACAGCTCGAACGTTTTGATTGTTGAATTTGGAGTAGGGCTTCGAGTTGTTGTTCTTGAACGAGAATCCTGGCTTCTTATCGAGAGATTCTTGATTTGTTTGATTCCCCAGACGATCCTGGATCCTCTTGTCATCTTCCAACCGTATGAATCTGAGTGCCCTGTTTCCGACTTCATCTAATGACCTGCAAGGAGTCATCACAAGATCATCACAAAAGGGGGAACCCCTCTGAAGTCCCATCTTGAATGCTTCAACAGCAGTAGCCATGTCAAGAATAGGGATTTCCAGAGCTTCCCTGCCGAACCTCGTAACAAAATCCCTAATGGATTCATCACTTGGTTGGATAACTCGGTATAAATCACTAGTTAACTTCTTAAATTTCCTGCTACAGGAAAATTGACTGTTGAACAAGTTAACTAAATGTGAAAAAGAAGTAACTAAAAAGAGAGGAAGACTTAGCAGCCATTTTAATGCTGATCCTGTCAGTGTAGATCCGAAGCCTTTGCATAAACAAGCTTCCTTGAGTCTCTCAGGGATAGGATTGATCTTCATCCTTTCTCTGTATTGTGCCACATGTTCTTTAGTATCAGTGGTCCCGTCGTAAGTCTTCATGTTGGGGGTTTGGAATCACTTTGGGATTTCAGCATCACAGATAGGTGGAGCAAATATGTATAACTTGTGGCTTCCCTCAATTATCTCGGGGATTGGTCGTATCACCCCAGGAACACTGGATATCATATCCTTGAGCTTCTGTAGCTCTTTGGCCATAGCTTGGTTGATACCTGCATCCTGCATGGGACCACGGTTAGCGTTAAAGGATATATGATCATACAAGTAACCTCTTTGCTGGGCGAAGGTTGGTATCCCGGATAAGTAGCTGGGGTGAGAGGAGTCTACGATAGGAGTTGGTCCCCCAGAAGCTATGGTCTGCATGGGGATTATATCTCCTTCATGGACTTCGGAAGATCGTTGATGTTGAACTCCTGAGGATCCTTGATTCTGAAAGAAGGATCCTTGAGGTTGGGAATTATAGGATCCTTGGTGATATAACCCAGAGGATCCTGGTGGAAAGATGGATGATCCTTGTTGGACGCATGGGGATCCTTGAGTTTGCTGACCCAGGGACCCTTGCTGAAGGATACATGATCCTGGCTGGAACAGCGAGGATCCTTGAGTCTGTTGACCCATGGATCCCTGTTGAAGGATATATGATCCTTGCTAGAACAACGAGGATCCTTGAGTCTATTGACCCATGGATCCCTGTTGAAGGATAGATGATCCTTGTGTGAACATAGCCATGGATCCTGGATTGGTGAAATCCAGCATCCTGGGCATCAGGGGAGTGTGATCCTCCTCTGGCCTCTTAGTCTTCTTGAGATCTTCTATTTCACGAAGGATCCTTTGGTTGGTCTTGTTCTGCTGCTCCATGTATGCTTTAACCTGCGAAAACATAGATGAAACATCACTGTTAGTATTAATTACCGGCGCAGCAGCAACGGTTTTCGAGCTCTGAAAGACTGGTAGTTGCGTCTTGCTTCCAGCAGTAGCAGGCCGTTGTGCTCCCGTGAATGGCAGAGGCATCGGTGGTAAGGTCCTTGATGAGAGAGGAACCGTAGACGGCATAGTTGATGAATCAGAGGTTGATTGAGAGGCCATTGATAGTGATATGGGTATGAAAAGGTTGAAAATGATAGAAATAATATGGATTATAGAACCAATTGCCCCACGGTGGGCGCCAAATTGTTTTGGATAAAAATCTGCTAAGGATAATGTATCCAAATCCGTAAAGTGAGGTATAGTGCTATGCTTAATAACAATGATTATATGAATGAAAATGGAGTGAACACAATGATTTGTTGCGAGGAAAAACCTTTTGACCTTGTTCATATCAAAAGAAAAAACCCCGGGTGATAACAACTCATCGATCACCGGTTTATTAATATCAAAAAAGGGTTACAAAGGTTGTGGAGATTAGATCGATGTTACAGTAGTAGCTAACGTGTATAGAGAGAATAGTGAGTTCTACTCTCCGAGTGTGTGAATACAAGTGATATATCTAACCGATCATATCTTGATATATAGAAAATAAATACAACAATAAGTCGTATATATTCTCCACTATCCCACTAGTCTTCCAACGTCCATTGACCACGTGCTGTTTGCTTCCAGTAGCGAGATTTAAGGTTGACCAAGTCACATAGCCGTTACTTCTGTTGAACAATAACCTACACACATGATACAATTGTTAATTATATTAACCTTTGAGGATCCTTGATCTTCGAAATGGTTCTGGAGCTCTTTGGGAGGATAACTGATCCAGACATATCTTCAAGGATAATATATCCTCAGTAGAGAAAATATTAGTCCTAACATAAAGGATGGTATCCTAAAAGAATATCCAGGATAAGACATCTCAGCCATGATAGTTGGTCCACCGGAATCAATGGTTTGCATAGGGATAATGTCTCCCTCATGCACCTCTGATGATCTTTGATGTTGAACTCCTGAGGATACTTGACTCTGCATAAAGGATCCTTGAGGCTGATAGTTGGAGAATCCTTGATGAAACATTCTTAAGGATCCTGACTGAAGGATGGAGAATTCTTGTTGAAAGATTGAGGATCCTTGAGTATGTTGATCTATGGATCCCGGTTGGAAGATGGAGGATCCTTGTGCATGTTGAACTACGGATCCTAGTTGAAGGATAGAGGATCCTTGAGCATGTTGAGCCATGGATCCTAGAGTGGTGAAATTCAACATCCTAGGCACCAAGGGAGTTTGATACTCCATTGGCCTTTTTGCTTTCTTGAGATACTTAATCTCACACAGGATCCTCTAGGTAGTCTTGTTCAGCTGCTCCATGTATGCCTTAACCTGTGAACACAAAACAGAAACATCATTGTAGCGGTTACCTTAGGGGTAGAAGTAAAGGATTTTTAGCCTTGGAAGACTAGATTTTGCGTCTTGCTCCCAGCAATACCGGTCCTTTGCAACCTACGGGTGGAAGAGGCATCGGAAAGGAAGCCTTTGATGAGAGAGAAACTGATGATGGCATAATGGTTGAAGCAGAGGTTTGTTGAGAAGCAATTGGTAATGGTATTGGTTAAAAAGGTTGAAAATTGATGAGAATTCTTCTAGCTTAAAGCACCCCTTGCCCCATGGTGGGCGCCAAATTGTTTTGGTCAAAAATCAGTTTTAGGGATAATGTAACCAAATTGGTTTTGTGAGGTAGAGTGCTTGAACAAAAATGGTGATATTGTAAACAAAATAAGGATGAACACAAGATTAATTACAAGAAAAAGCCCTTGATTGGATGATGATCGCCAACATAAAAACCCTGGGTGATGACAATTGTCTATCACCGATATTATTAGCAAACAAAGTTATCAAGTATAAAGTGAGAACTATGGATATGATTACTAGAGAAAACTAAGTGTGAGTGTTACAGGAGAGTGTGTATTGTGTATCCTAGTCAAGTTCCATAGCCTATTTATATAGAAAATATCAATAACAAATATCCATATTTATTCGCCTCTAATCAAGTCACTCATTCAATGTAACCGTTTTATGTGTTGACCACGTTGTTTAATGACTTTAATTGCGAAATTATATGTTAGACTTGGTCATTAGCCATTGTACATACGTTAATACTATCATAAAGAGAACAATCATTAGTAATCAATAATAAGTACTGAGGATCCTTGATCCTGACAGTATCTAGAATACACGCTAAGGATAACTGATCCAGAACACATGCCAGGATAACATATCAATAGTATCAAATTTATGTGCCCTAACACCTACCAACATAATCTCTAAGATATTCCTCATGCATTTGAGTGAACTAGTAAATATCATTAGTTAGCTTCTTAAATGAACTACTATAAGAAATTTGGTTATTGAATAAGTTAGTTAAATGTGCAAAAGAAGTAATTGAATTAGGAGGGACACTCAATAGCTAATTAAATGTTGATCATGTAAGAGTTGATCCAAATACTTTGCATAAAAAATTATCCTTTAGGTCTGCGGAGATGGGTATGATCTCCATCCTTTCCTTTACTGAGAGCCACATGTTCTTCAGGGTCAGTTGTTCCATCATAGAGCTTCATGTTGGGATTTTGGAAATGTTTTGGGATTTCAGCATCACATATTGGTGAGGCAAACCTCGAATCCTTCGTACTTGCAACGGTCACCTCCGGTATAGGCTGAACTATGCCGAGTATGCTGGAAATCATGTTCTTCAGATTTTGTAACTCCTTAGCCATTGTAGGATTAATCCATGTATCCTGGATAATTACAACATTGTTAGAAATTAAAACTAGGATCCTGACTGGTGTTACCGGTGCTAGAATCTTTAAGCGATGGTCCTGGGATCCTTTCAAGGATCCTCGTTGCTGTGATCATGGCTGATGATTCACGATTCTGGACTCCGGGAATGGGATCCATGGGAAAGAAATCCTCAATGTTTTTCCTTCGAGATCCTGATGTGCTAAAGTCTCTGTTGCCTTTGCCTCTAGATCTCGAAGCTTCAAGGTTCAGCATCCTAGCCTGCTGAATAGTTACTGGCTCCACTACTTTAGCTTTTTCCAACTTCAACTTTTGTATATCCTCCAATAATACTTTGTTTGTTTGTTGTTTTTGTTCCGTTATTTGCTTCCAGACGAGACTGAACAAGAAGAGGATCTCATTATTCGAAACCATGATAGGAGCCTCGGCCTGAGAAAACGGTATGCTGACATGTGAAACTTTTGAGGTGTTATCTGGCCTTCTTGGAGGTGATGGCATCAATGATGAAGATTGGTTCAAACCCACATTCATGGACTGAGTTGTCGTATAAGTCGACTTGCTTGGAGATAATGATTTCTTCAAATGAGATGCCATTGGAGATGATTAAAAGGTGTTATTGATCACAAAAACTAGAATTTGAATGTGTAAAGCTTCACTTGCCCCATGGTGGGTGCCAAAACTATTTTGTTCAAAAATTACACAAGGATAACCAAGTAACCAAACTTTGTATGTGATGTATGATGCTTGATGAGGTACACTTGACAATGAATAAATGTTGCATGTGACACAGTGATTTAGGGTGGGAAACGCACGTGATCCTTAGAGGAACTCCGGCAAAAAAACGTCGGGAGGGGAAAACTATACCCTACCTTAATTATATTAAGTAAAAATTAGTGAGTACAAATGTGGAAGTGTTTGATCGCTGCTATGAGTACAAAAGAGTGTATATGGGTGTGTGTATGTGTCTTATGCGATCTCAATTACTTCTATATATAGTTACAAGAAGGATAATATAACAATAATTGACAATAATGAGCATTAATTGTCCCGGCTAGGATCTTGCAGCGGTTACGATTTCATGTCATTGTTATAAACGAGTTGTAACTCCCTTCAACATCCATAATCTTCAATGCTTTGACCAAGACTTCATCGAGACATTAGTTGCTGACTGTTGCCAGCAAGGTCAAGTCAATGGTGAAACTATAACGTTAGTTAATAATAATACTTACTGAGGATCCTATATGTCTGTGTTCTTGATGTATTGCAAGGATTCCATTAAGGATTATTCCTGTCATGATCTTTGAAATTTCTATCCACAATAGTGCCCTTCGGTGGGCTTTCTATCTTCTTGCATTTTGTTCCCTTTTCTTTCCAAGAGATCCTTCAAGTATCCTTTGCTTAAGAGATGAATTATTTCCCTCCTACAAGAGATGCAATTTTCAGTGGTGTGGCCAACGTCTTCATGTTCGGAACACCATTTGGATTGATCCTTCCACGATGTGGTCTTATCGTTTTTCCTTTTCCATCGAGCCTTGTCTTCAAGATCCTACATAGGAAACATTAGTCCAAACATATCAATTGAAAAACTATTATCACTAATCCTTGGATACTTTTCTTCCTCGTCATTTTCATCATGCAAAGACTTAATTTTAAGGTTGTTAGGTTTATTGTATGGCTTGGATATGTATGATGTTTGGGATGAGGATTTTGTTTTTCAATTGGGATGATCGTAGATAGATGTTGGTGCATTTATCCTCTCCTAGATCCTCTAATTTTTTTCTACCCTGATGAATCATTGAGCTCGGTTGCTAACTTCGTCCAATTTTCTACAAGAATTCATAACAAGATGCTCATAAAACGGAGAATTCTTGTTTAATCCCATTTTGAAGGCCTAGACTTATTTTGAGCAAAGGATCCTTCAAGTATCCTTTGCTCAAGAGATGACTTATTTCCCTCCTACAAGCGATGCAATTTTCAGTGGTGTGGCCAAAGTCTTCATGTTCGGAACACCATTTGGATTGATCCCTCCACGATGTGGTTTTATCGTTTTTCCTTGTCCATCGAGCCTTGTCTTCAAGATCCTGCATAGGAAACATTAGTCCAAACATATCAATTGAAAAACAATAATCACTTATCCTTGGATACTTTTCTTCCTCATCATCTTCATCATGCAAGGACTTAATTTTAAGGTTGTTAGGTTTATTGTATGGCTTGGATTTGTATGATGGTTGGGATGAGGATTTTGTTTTTCCATTGGGATGATCATATCTAGATGTTGGTGCATTTATCCTCTCCTAGATCCTCTGATTTTTTTCTAGCCTGATGAATCATTGAGCTCGGTTTCTAACTTCATCCAATTTCCTACAATAATTCATAACAAGATGCTCATAAAACGGAGAATTCTTGTTTAATCCCATTTTGAAGGCCTAGACTGTTGTGGGCATGTCAATATTTGGGATGTCCAATGCTTCCCTGCTAAGCCTGCCAACATAATCACTAAGATATTCATTGTGCTTTTCAATAATCATGTATAAATCGTGAGTTAATTTCTTAAATGACCTTCTACAAGGAAACAAGTTATTAAACTAGATAACTAAATGCGCAAAAGATGTAATAGAATTAGGAGGGACTCTTAGTGGCCATATTAAGGTTGATCCAAAGCATTTGCATAAGCATGCTTTCATTAGATCGGTAGAAATAGGTATTATTTCCATCCTTTCTTTATATTGATCCACATGTTCTTTAGGATCCGTTGTTCCATCATAGAGCTTCGTGTTAGAAGTTTGCGTAACATCTCGGATTTTTCGTAATCGAATTCTTATTCGTTTACCCGACTCGGGAATTAATTTCGAATCTTTCATATTAATAAAAACTTGTATTTAACTTGGTTTAACTAATTTTATATTATAAAAACTTTTAAACTTGTCAAACAATGCTTAAAAACCTTTAAAATTGCTTAAAATGGCTTAAAAATGCATTTTGAAACTTCGGGGACTAAAAGAGACAAGATGCAAACTTGCTGGCCACCCTCCCTCGCCGCGTTGCGCGAGGAGCAATCCTTTTCCTAGTCGCATAGCGCGGCCAGGTATCTTGGCAGATTCGTTTGTTAATTTGGTTCGTTAGTTCGTTTTAAGTGCTAAATCATGCCTAATCAAGCCCAAATCACGAATTTTGATCCCCAAGAAAAGTAATAGAATAATGTCTAGGTTCATTTTAACATCTCCGATTTTTCGTATTTGAATTCGTATTTGTTTACCTGACTCGGGAATATATTTCGTATTAATAAAAACATGTATTTATTAGTATTTAACGTTGTTTAACTAATTTTATATTTTAATAACTATTAAACTTGTCAAACAATGCTTAGAAACCTTTAGAATTGCTTAAAACGGCGTAAAAATGCATTTTTGGAAGTACGGAGACTAATTTTGCGAAATCTTCCCTAAACCGACCTAATGAACAAAACTTAAGGCCCAAGATAAGTCATAATATATTATAACATGTCCATATTCATTTCTTATTTTATAAAAACGAATTTTGTGTTTTAAATAAGTTTATTTCATCATTAAACGAATATTCTATTACTTAAACGAGTTAATTGCCTAATAAACGAATTGAAGTCTTTAATATTTTTGAACCAACTATTCTCTAAACCCTAAAAACTACTGACTTACAGCCATCCTCCCGATATCCCACAAAATTTTCATTCCCCATCATCAAACTCTTCAAGATTTAATCGATTTTATTCAAGATTAGTCGACTTTGGTGTTCAAGACCTCATTGACCACGAATTTCTCTTAGTTCCATTCCTCGTTTGGATAAGTTGTCTTATATAATATTTTAGGTTTTTGTATCCTTTAAAAAAGCCCTCTACCAATTTATGAGATTGAGGGGATTTACCGTGGCAATTGGACTCTGACCAGTTTTAGGGCAAAATAGTCAACAAGATTAACTAATCGATTCCTAACACTTCTGGTTGGAACTAGTTTCAGAACAAATACATTTTTTTGTTCAAACTCAAATTTTGAGTGTACTGACCAAAACCCGACTCCCGACTCACTGTTCGGATTCTGGTCAGTACAAGCTCGCTTATTTATTAAAAATCTCATAACCGGAGTTCTGTACATATGTTTTGATTGATTCCAATGGCTATGTTCTAGGTTGAGTGAATTGCGGATTTTGTCTAAGTGGTTTGTCCAAATATGCGGTTCTAGTCCAATAGTTTCAAATTTGCGATTTTCATCCTTATGGTTTCATTTTATTTGCAATTAGGGTTTAACAACCAGACTTAACGGGTTAATGAATTCGGGTTTAATTGCAATTGAAATGAAACCACAGGGATGAAATTCACAAATTTGAAACTATTAGACTAAAACCGCATAATTGGACAAACCATATGGACGAAAACTGCAGTTTACTCTTCTTGGTTTTTACTCTACTTTTATTTTGTATAAGTCTCAGGTCTGTTTGGATCAGAATACTTGTCGCGATAACCTTGCTCATATATTTAATTTCTTGGTTAACTCGCTTAATCATCAAGGTGAGCAATCACTCCCCTATTTTTACTGTTTTCAAATGCTTTTGGAGACTTTATGCGTATCTATTCTTATTTTTCATACTACATATATTCATTGCTAAAAAATCATGATTATTGTGTTGTTTATCAATTAAATGTTTATTTGGTAATTGCTTATCTGCTTATACGTTTAATTCTAGCATTTGGAGAATTCTATCACTGATTCTAGCAAGTCATGGTTCTAGCAAGTCGTGATTCTTGCAAGTCGTCATAGTAGCCATAGCCCGTTTGTGAGGCATGGTCAACCGACACCAATTATTTGCTTTCATATAATTGTTGATACTCATGATATAGATTTGCAGTCTTTAACTCATATTATATTTAGTGTCAAAACTGGTGATTTTATCACTGAACCTCATGTAGACAAAATATATCTATTTTTGCACGTATTGCAGGTTATTCTTTGATTTGAAGTGAAGATTGAAGATCATATAGATTGGCATTAGGTTATATATAGAAAAAAGACAATTAGTTTGGTTTATTTGTGTTTGTAATATTTGTAACAAGTTGAGACGATGTGTATTTGATTGAATTTAAATAAATATTTTGGATATTGTCATATAAATTTGGTATGATAGTACATTGTGAGCTGTGCAAAATCAGTTCGCGCCCCGACATTTCCGTCTTAGGTTGGGGTGTGACAGATTGGTATCAGAGCAGAAGGTTATAAGATAGGTCGTTAGAAATGTCTTAGTAACATGTTTAGGACCCTATACGTTCCTACTTAACTGCCTTATTTGTTCAAATTTTAATTGTTTACACCTTACTTATTTATTTATTTACTTGATTATTTAAATCTTGTACACGCACACACAAACTCCAAGGCTATGCCTCATTCTCAAAAGATAATTTTTTTAATAAATTAGTAGATTACTTTTTATTTTGAGAAATTCCTTAAGAATTCTCTTCTTTTGTTTTTACTCCCGGACTTTAAAGCATGGGGTATGACAAGTTCTTGTAGTAACTGGAAGGGGGATGTGACACTCATCAATTTCAGGTTAACTCCGTTAATTCAAACTTAAGATCACACGAACTGTAACGCATATCTCATTAAATTTAAATTAGGGTTTAAATGACGCATGACAATCATTACACAAGTAGTCTTTCAGAATTTTACCGAATCACACACGAGTCGACTCAAACCGTTGGTGAACAAACAATAAATATCATAAAGTATTTGATGGTTGTGTGTTAAGTTATGTGTTACTTGATATTTATATATAGAACACTAATTCAAGGAGCAAAAGTCTAGGTTGTGCTAGAAATTGGTTAACTAAAAGGTTAGGGGGCTAAGTGTAACATAATTAATAATATAATCAAGTTATTACCCAACCCTAACTCCCTTCCCCCCTGGCGATCGATCTCTCCCTCTCTTGGAAGCCGTAACCCACACACCACACACACACAATTATTTTCAAGCTTGGTTGAAGGATTCAAGTTGCAAGATAGGTAATTAACATCCCATCTAGCTATTCTAATGACATAATTATGATATTGAACATGTTAATCAAAACCCTAAATCTTGAAAGTGATGACTTAAGATGAGTTTGGGTTTAATTGTTTGTTTATTGATGAGTACTAGTAAATTGATAACTAGTTGTATGATTATCGATTGTTAATCGCATGTTCCTTGAAATTGAACTTTGAAGTAAAACTCTAATTAAATATGTAAAGTGAAATTGAGATGCATGGTTGGTGGATTATGCATCTAGAGGGTTGTATGTATGAGTTATAGTGCATAGGTTAATTGTATGTTGAGTTTTGATGAAAACTGATGCTAGACAGATTCTTGAATTCGTGTTTAAATGACTGTAACTAGATTTTAATTTTATGTTTGGAAGATATTATTGACTCTATGATGTAGTAGGTCGAGTCTAGTTTCTAAAAAGTCAAAATTTGTAATTTTTGGACGTGTAAAAGTTAGTATTTATTATTTTACAAATCTGTTGTGCAAGTCTGATTCGGGAAGCCTGCTGGTAGACTGTTTTGCGATTAAGATATCTCATAAACGACAAGACAAATGGGGTTAGTTACACTTCTGGAAGTTAATATTTTGAGTTATAAATCAAACCCAATTGGTCTTGCATTAATCGGAATTACCATATAACGGGAATAACAAATAACATTCTGTTGCGCATGATAATGACTGTTGTGTGTTTACTGTGATATATTGATTATTGTGAGAAAACCGTATGTGATAAAAGTATAATAAATATACTTTTAGAAACCTAACTCAAGTGTTCTTCTGTGATGATATTTGGTGATTTATTGGACGTGTAATGATTTATTAAATAAAGTAATCTTTTCGACTAAAAATCTGTCTGGATAAATTAGCTGCTGAATTACTTAAGTTAACATGAAAAGTGTATAGTTGATTAATGTTTGCTATGTGGATGATTTAATTGCCCTTGTGGGAGTTAGTTTACTAGTAACATACAATAATAACACTTGACACAATATTTGTTCACGCATGTAGCTTATCACCAACGTGTTTGTGTAGTCGCACTTATTTCACAAACGAAACACGAAACGTATCTCATGCATAAGTTTTATGTGTCGAGTCTAGGGACTCAATTGTAGTATAAATACTTAGAAAATCTCATTTTTGTTTTAGAGCACTAGTGAGGATTTTCTGTGACGCACACCTTTTCTCGGATCTTTTTGTTAGCTTCGCAAACAGTGAGTTTCATGACCCCTTTTACTCTTTTTAAACGCTTTTATTAGGGGGAGATAACATACTCCAACAATGTAGATTTTGTTACTTTATTATATATCACTTGTAAGGCTAAGTGGCAAAGAAACCAACTGAAGTCCTTCTGAACATCGAACCGGTTAATATTGGATTACAGCGAGTCACCTTTGAGTAGTACTACTGGGTTTGACAAACCCCACCCAACTCTAAGCTCGAATGTAGGTCGAGTGGGTGTAAATTTTGGCTAACACATTTACCATGGTCGTGGTTGACATGGTGGCAAGGCAATCATTAAACAGTCAACTTCGGTGTCGATCACTTAGTAATACATGCTTGATAGGTTAGATACCTATTGATATATAATTGATTTAACATTATCTGGTAACGCTAAAATGCAAACGATTTATTTGTATAAACGTGTGAACTCACCAACCCTGTGTTGACACTTTTAGTATGTTATTCTCAGGTAGCCGAGGCGGGGTGCGCGGTATAGGTCATGCATTCGCTGAACACCATTGCTTTAAACACTTCTTTAATTTTTTATCTTGATAACTTGGGTTTTTAAGTCGTCCTGTGGGGCGTAACTTTTTGCTTTACAGTTTACGCTTCCGCATTTCATTTAAGACTTGATGTCTTGTTGGTTTTGAAAACTTTAAATATGGTGTTTGATTATAACTAATGATTCTGATCCTGTTAGTTCATACCCTCTAACGGTGAGGGTGTGACAGGGGAGAACTCTGTGAGTTGGGCCTTGGCAAAACGGTTCCGAGAACCCAAGGTAAGACGATATTCCTTACCTGGAGGATAACCTGCCCACAGTACTCGAGCTTATAGGCCAAAGCGGAATAATTTTCATACAACCGAAACATTAAGCGGTCAATGTAGCCGGCAAAACGGTTACATTCCTTATTTACAAACCGAATTCACGGTGGTTCGTGGCTAAATTCGGAAAATTTCAAATATTGTATTTTTGTTATTTTAAAAATGTTTAGTTGGGTAAAAAATCTATGGGAAAACCCATGGGCATTCCAACTATCCATTTCTCAACCTGTTTTGACACATATGTTTTTGTTGGAGTCTAATCATACATGGTGATTCACGGGATGCTCTAACTAACCACATTTAAATTCGTTAATTCGTTATATAGTTGGGTCAGTTAAAATGTCATGTAACGCTCACGGGCCGACCAACTCAATTATCTTGTTAATTCGTTAATTAGTTGGGACATTTAAAATGTCATGGAATGCTCATTGAAGGCCCAACTCGAAGATTGATGTTATGTTATTTAGTTGGGCCAATAAAATGTCATGCAAAGCTCATGGGAAACCCAACTCACAAAGTTATTTTAGTATGCTAACAAATTAGGAAAATAAAATGCCATGAAAGGCTCATGGGAAGCCCAACTCATCAAAGAAAAAATTGTTTATTCATTTACTCGATTTTAGTTTAACAAAGTTTTATGATTTGACTTATTCACTTACTTCAAAATAATTTTTATTCTCATGATCCGACACAAATCCTTCATTTATAAAGACAAGGTTATCTAGTTAATAAAACAGTTAAAATTTTATTATTTAAATAGTTTTCTCATATTCATTTTCTCATATTTTCAAACTATCAAACACATTTCAAATTTTCACCCTCAAATTTTAATTTTTAACATTTCAGTACTTCATGTTTTGGTTAATCTCGTGTTACTTCTCATTTTCCTCAACTTACCATTCATCTTATTAATCTTTATTTTTGGTCATCGTAGAGTGTCTTCCCTAAGAAACCATCGCCGCTACCTACATCAATCAACTGGTCCTCATTATGGCCGCTTGTATAGCCAAGGATATATCTTCTTCGGTCCCTAGAATAGTAACGCAAATTCAAAACTTCAATGCATCTAGTCCAACCTTTTGTAACATTCGTTACTTTTCAAACCCGAAAAATTCGACCCATTTTAAATTTTCGGTTTTGTTCTATTTAAATTTATATATTTCCATGTTTATATATATATATATATATATATATATATATATATATATATATATATATATATATATATATACCAAGTTTCGTTTCATGTATGTTAAGTTTTCGGTATTTATATTCGTCAAACCGACTCGTTTGTTGTTTCAATTTATTGTTAATTCTTGATTATCAGTATTATATTATCCTCGATGATTTGCGGTTATTTAAAGTCTTTATTTACTCGAGTTCCAAACTATGCAGGTATAATTCAAAATTAATCCAAGGATACAAGATATAATCAAGTATGTATAGTTATAAAGTCCAAGGACTATAATGTAAGTATAGTTTAAAAACAAATTATAAATATATTAATAATTCATGGGTTAAACTGTAATTATATTCAAACTATAAAATATTAATAATAAAATAATCCCACCCAGCCGACCCCCCCCTGTGTGTTCATTTTTCCGGAAGACCCACCGGTGGCCGGATTCCGGCGCCGACAATACTTAAAACACCACGTTTATGCTTCGTCCTAGCCGTTATTATATACCAAACGTCATCTCCACTAATCTTAAACATTAATACACAATTTACTTCGTCATTAACGACCCAATTAACACTAATTTATCATCAAACCGTCGGACTAATTTTAGAAACCCATTAACGAGCAATCAAGACTTTACACCCCAATTGAGCCTATATATAGACTGATAATCTCAACCTAAACATACTTCAACCAACGTTATTCACTGAAATACACTGTGTATAGTCAATTTATTCGGCCAAGTTGTTTTTCGACCACTTCGCCGTTCCCAGCCCTTCCGGCAATACTATAGGTAATGATTATATGGTACTGATTCGTTTTTTTGCTAATTAACAAAACCCCTAACATCAATCTAACAATCAAGGAACAGATTTACAGATTTAAAATTCTAGGGTTTATGAGGAAGATGATGACCTTTTTCTGTTAGTTTATAGATTTATGTTTCTGATAATATAACAAACAAAACAAGCTGGTTCAGTGGTTGGTTCCCGTTAGTTGGGCAGAAGAACCCGTGATCGATTCCGAGTCAGCCCGTTTATATGTTTTATTTTCTTTTAAAACTTTTTCTAATATATATTAAACCAAATAAAATCTATAAAAATATATAAATCAATAAAATTATATTAAGTTAAATCAAAATTAGTTTTTAAACCATATCTATGACTTGTCACCTAAAATCAAATCTTCAAACTCGGCAAATTCATTTTAAACTCGTTTAAATTATATATATATATATATATATATATATATATACACACACATATATAGAGAGAGAGAGCAAGGTTAAAATAAGAAGTATTTTTTTCCTAAAAAGTGTAAAAAGTGTGCTTTCACCAATAGATCTAATAAAACACACCGCATAATAAACACACCACCACTAAAATAAAACACACCGCACAATCAACTCACTTTCCATATCAACCATTAGATCAACATATCTAACGCACCAGATTATTTCTTACACTTTTTAGGCACACTCTATTTCTTATTTTACCCCCACCCTATATATATATATATATATATATTATATTTTCGTTTGTTAAACCTTAAAATTCGTTAACATATTGGTTTGTCAAAATAAATATATCGTTAACATCAATATATCCGTAACCTTTATAATATTCAAACTTAATATTAAATCTTGTAATTTAAATAATATTAAATTAATAAATCGTTAATAATCAATTTAATATAATATTATAATATCAACTTCATATAATAATAAAACATACATTAAACACTTCGAATCATCGACAACCCGATCTATTTACTTTGTGAGTCGTTAGTAATTAATAATTTTGTATTTTTAATTCTAGTTCGTGATGTCCAAATGCTTCGGTTTCAATTTTGCAATAGACAACCTCGACAACCCGATCTATTTACTTTCGATTTTATTTCAAGTTTGTCTTCAACTTCAAGGTGAGTTTATCACACCCCCATTTTTAACGCTTTTACATATTTTGGGGGTAGCATATATATCCTATCAACAATTCAATTTCGTTTATTTATTATCTACAAACTACAATTCGTTACATGGACTTGTGTGTTTATTTGCTTACTTGCTCAAAGATTACGTGCTCATGGTTTCCTCATTAAGTATGATTATACGCCCCCTTATGCACTCAGGACCTCGATGTTATGAGTGGATTAGGGACCCCCGATCCGAGTATGTTGGTTTTTTACCAATAGAAAAGACACTTATTTGCGCTATTATCTGAGTACGTTGGTGCACAATCCCAACTGGAAAGGACTTTACTTGCTCATTTACACTTGTTCACGGAATTGTAGATTTTTATATAGTTATATCAACACTTGTGTGAACTCACCAACTATTCAATTAGTTGACTTTATTTTATATATAAGCTACAGGCACTTTCATCAGAGGATGAAATGACGGAGATAATAGAAGTTAGGTTATTTAAATAATAAACAAGAAGACATTTGCTTTGTTCCTTCTTCTTTGTGTTTGTTCATTTGATAAACTTGTGTACTTGGGATTTTAATGAATTAATGATATTATTCACTTAATAATGTCACATGTGTTTTGGGCAATTTGTACGTCGCACCCGGGCGTATTCCGCATTAGCTGGGGTGTTACACCTTTCCCACTAACCTCTCTACTGGTAACTACAAACAATTTACCTCCACTCACCCTCATAACAAGAAACGTAGGAACCTTTCTACAATCAAACCTACCCAACCAAAAGCTTATTCAACTTTTTTGAACAAAAAGCCCTATAAGGGAACACATCCCATCTGCAATACTTGCAACTGTCACCACCCGTCCAACTCCACATGTCGTATTTGCACCAATTGTAACTGTTATGGCCACTTTGCTAATACTTTTCGTCAAACCCCTAGTGCACCAACTTCCTCACAACGATTTGAGACGCCCGTATCTTGAAACTGTACCATACCATATGCTCAACCCGGTGATGCAACTATGCGTGTCTGCTACCATTGTGGGAACCCAAACCATCTTCGCAACATGTGTCCTCGCCGTGCTTATCTTCATCAAATCCAAGAAATGTCAAATCCAACCTCCTCATTTACTAAAGCTATTATGAATTAAATCATTCAAGATGCTCAAGTTTCAAGGTTATAAGTGTAACATCTATGGATTTTACTTGTTAATAAACGCTAGTTTTTCTACTAATTTAATAATTTTATCGTGTTCATTTCAACGTCTACATTTATTAAATAACATTAACTTTGTTTGCGTAATTATATGATCATATACTCATTTCAACATAAACATACTTAATCGTTAATATGACACGTTGAACCTGAATGCCTAGATTAATATTTTATAACATTTAACCAAATATTTTGTTATTATTAATTTTATCCTAAGTAATTAAATTGATCATGTGGTTAAAAGATAAAACACTCTAGAACCTTCTACCTTAACCTTGTTTCACAAGTAAGTTTATCCAATAATATAATTTAAAAAAAATAAAAAAAAGAAAACAAATTAAAGTGCCGTGCACTTTTGAATAAAATACATATTATTATTTTTAATTTATTTTATCATTATCAATAATATTATTAATATTAGTTTATCACTTAATATTTAAACAAGTTATATCTCTATCTAAATCGTATTCAAACCTCCTTACCTCCACTATAAATAGAGGCTCTCATTCTCATTATTTTTCACACCAAATCTCATTCTCTCTTTTCGCATAAACAAGTAAGTCTTATAATTATTTTGCTTTTCATTGTTGTTTTTGTACATTTTTGCTTTCTATTATGAATTTCTTATTGTTTGTTCTTATGTTCTTGAGTTTCCTTTGAATCTTCATAGTTGTTCATATACTCTCACCATGAACATCATGAATTGTTAATAAAGACATTACTTTTTTCTTTAAAGATTATGATGATCATGTTATTCCAAGAAATCAAAATTCTTTACTCAAGATTTTGGATCAAAAGTTTAATTTTTCCATGAAAAGCTATGAATATGATTTTATGATCTTCAAAAACTTGTAAAATTATCATAAAAATCATAAATTATAATATTTACACTTTAAACCCTATACTTTCATAAATGTCTATAAATATCAAAACTTAATCTAGGGCATCCCGTGACAGGTTCAACTAACTCTTTCTCGTGTTCGTGTTCATCTATCAACCAAGGTGAGTTCATAGCCCCTTTTACATGTATTTAAACGTTTTTTACTTTGGGGTGGAAACATGCAACTTATTTATTTTATGTTTTATAAATGCTATTTGATTTAAGATTTTAATATTCATTGTGTGTGATCATTACGAGTATATACTTAATTGCATGTACAACCATTACCTTGTTAAGCCCGTGGTAGTATGATGATAGATCTATTGGCCCGACCCACTCACTCAGGCTTCGGGTAGAGGCCTGTGTGTTAAGAATCCGACGATCGTTAAACATTAATCATAATAGTCTAATCGTGGATTAGACGACTCGCTAATCGTGTCAGAGGTTTTGGTTGTAATCACTAAAGTATATAAAGTAACTTAACACATATGAAATGTTTTCAACATAATACATATTTTTGTATTTAAAAACCTATGTTCTCACCAACTATTTTTAGTTGACACTCTCGCATGTTTTTCAGGTAATGGAAATTATGGAAGATTCTTGAAGTTTCATATAGGGGATGAATCAGACTTAGAAGTTTAATGAATAAATTGCTATGTCATGTTTTCTATTTTGAATTATGTTTGGTTTTAACAACTTGTTGGTTTATTTTAAGAAGAGTTTTTACATTTAATACCATGTGCATGATTTCAATCTATGCACGCCCCGGCGTTTCCGCCTTCGGCCGGGTGGTGTGACAGATTGGTATCAAAGCCAGGTTCGTAGAGAGTTAGTAACCGACCAACGTCTAAGAATGTCCCTTAGGTTGAAATTATGTTCTATTAGATGTACTAACTTCCATTTTGTAGCATGTCCTTTGATTCCGCCAACCCTTCCGAAAACTTCCACATCCCCTT
This sequence comes from Bidens hawaiensis, assembly GCF_021521415.1. Taxonomy (NCBI): domain Eukaryota; kingdom Viridiplantae; phylum Streptophyta; class Magnoliopsida; order Asterales; family Asteraceae; genus Bidens; species Bidens hawaiensis. The sequence goes on along the minus strand of NW_027495417.1, from coordinate 31,589 downwards.
ACCAGCGTTGGACGATGACTACATTGCTCTAGAGGACTTGGACGTGCCTTTGAACCCTCCATCACCAAGTATCTCCACCTACAGCCCAATTAGTTGGGCACGTTTAATGAGAACTCCTTACCCCACCCACGGAGAACTAATCGGCCCAATCGGAGAATTCTTAGTCCCGTCAGTCAATAGCTCGGTAGGAAGTAATCAACTACTTGGAGAGGAGCTCTAGGATGATGCCACTAGCAAACAGGAGGGCCCTTGCAACTAACTTGAAATTTATTGGAATATTTGGGCTTGCAATCTTGATCTATCTTTTTCTAGTTTATCTCTTGATGCCATGGCATTTCTAGTTTGAACTATCTTTCTTTAATAAACAATTGCTTTATTTTTCCTTACCCTTTTACTTATCCTTCTTTGTATGATGATTTCTTAGAATGCCTCCTCGACACGAAGCCTCTAATGACAACATCAACAACAACGATAACGATGCTCCGTTGGCAACAATGCTCGCTCAAATGGCCGCTCTTCTTCCCACTATCGTCAATCAACTCAACGGCAACAACAACGACAAAAATAATGGCAACAACTACGATCAATCCTACCGAACCATTGTTGCTTCAAAACCCACTGAGTTCACCGGCTCAGAAGGTGCCACTGGCTTGTTACAATGGTTCGAGAGCACGGAAGCCGCTTTAAGCATGTGCAATTGCCCCGAGAATCTTAGGGTCAAGTATGCTGCTAGCACCCTTAAGCTAAGGGCTAAGACTTGGTGGAACTCCGAAATCAGGACTCGTGGTCGTGAGCCAACATTGGCTCTACCTTAGGCAGAATTCAAGGATCTGCTGACTTAGAAATACTGTCACAAGAGCGAACTCAAAAAGATGGAAGCTGAACTTTGGGGTGATACCATGAAAGGATCCGATCACTGTTGGGCCTAGTTTATTTGGTTTGAGCTTAGTTTGTATTTAGCTTAGCTTGGTTTAGGCTTGGAATTTTGGGTTAGTATGTGAGCCGAAAACAAACATGTGTTTTCGGTGGGCTTTGGTTAGTTTGGGCCGGCCAGGTTGTTGGTGTCCCTATATATAGATGTTATCATGTATAGGGTTAAGGTTGTTCATTCCTAGTTATTGTGATCAAGTATTGTAAGTGCTTAAGCACCCGACGTATTCTTAATATATGTGTGTTTTGAAGCAATCCAGTGTTACTCTTTATTGTTAATTCGTGTTCTTGAATCACCGAATATAGGTATTCCGCACCTATACTTGTTATATTGATATCATAATTGTAGTGATCCAGATTCGGGAATTACAATTGGTATCAGAGCCTTAGACCTTTTCTGTAACGATTCCGGCAAATTCAGGTATACCCTAGCCGGAATATACTATTTACGTGTTATTTAATACCGAATATATGAATTATAATGTGTTTATACGAGTATATAAGATTCACAGTACGAATTATACTCGAATGTATAGCTAGTCGTATTGGAATTACGATTAACCGATGAACGGTTATTGAAACCCGAACGAATCGGGGATTACATTATAGACGAAATATATGATGTTTAGTAAGGTTTACGAAGTATTAAGGCTACGAGATAAGTGAATTATAGCACAGAAAAAGGATTTCGATTTATTGGTACGTCGGTACGATAAACGAAACCTTTAACATCAAACCAAGCAAGAGAAGATCGATCAAGCCGAAAAAGATGCACAATGACCGACAATATGATGTGTTGAGTCAATAAATGTCATGGTTTAAGTTTTTAAAGTTTTTTAATCGGTTTTATATAAATTTTATTTTTAAGCCGAAAAACGACCGTTTTGGCCTCGTTATAAGCCGAATTAAGTGTTTAACCGAAAAACTAACTGAACCAGATTATCCACAACATTATCCGGATTACACAATCCAAATGTGTGGCCAAGGTTTGAGATGTGGGCCCCCCCCACACCATACATGGACCGATCGGTCCATGTGGTGCATACACACATTTAATTTTCTTTTTTCTAAACTCCCAACTCCACATTTCTCTCCATCCTCCACACATTCAGCCAAAAACCTTTGATTTTTAAGAAGATCCATAAGGTATAAACATGTTATTATGGTTTAATCTTGGTTTTTAATTCCAAAATCTTGAGAAAATGAGGTTTCAACTGAAAAATGGGTGAAAACCCGAATTGAAACCTATTCTTGCATGATCAAGTGATGTATACAAGTTATACAAGGGATCTTGGTCCAAGAAAGGAGTTAAAAGAGTCAAAAACGAATTTTTACGGTTAAAATCTTTGTTTTGATGTCTTAACCGAAACCATGAAAGAAATGGCTTGATTGTGGGTATAACTTGCTTGGTGTGGTGTTGTTGTGCTCGTAGGTGTTGTATCTAGTTGCTAGCAAAGGCTAGAAAGCAAGATCTTTGCGATCTAAAGCTAGAAACACAAGGTAGTTCGGTTTTTCGTATGATTTGTAAGATTTGTACAGATTGTGGTAGACTTAGAGTTGAGTCACGAAATTTCACAGAGATGATCTACACATGAAAATATGAGATCTGTGAAATTTTGGTAATTTTTGGATAAATGATGAATATTTGGTGAATTTAATGCTTGGTTTTGGCTAAAAATGGTAAAAAATAGCTAAACATCATGAAAAATTCTGGAAAAATTTAGATAAGCTTTTTATAACATATAAAAGTCACACACAAAATTTCAGGTCCATTGGAGAAGTCTAAGTAGGCTTTTCGGTAAAACGAGTTCTAGGGTTTTCTAGCTCGGTTTTGGTGAAAATGGCATGAAAAATGAGTTTTTGGTTCTGTAAAAATTACTGGGAACTATATGGATGGCAGGAGTCATCCCAGAAAAATTTGGGATTTTTCTAAGGTCGTTTGGTATTTTCGACATATTTGGTGTTTAAATGACGTTTAAAAATAGATAAATAAATGTTAAATATAAAAATTAATTCTGGAAATATTTTTATAAAATTCCTTACTGTCAAAAACTGATTTGTGCAAAATTTCAAGATCCGAGACTAAACGGATAATTATTTGTGCTAAACAGAAAATAAAAACAAACTTTTAAAGCTTAAAACGCGTAAACCGGCAAAGTTCGCCTAAGCGAGCTGACTGGTGTATAAAAACCCTAAATATGGACTATTTTCATGAAACTAAGTTAATCAAGTAAAAATAAATCATCCGAAAGTAATTCGGATGATTTGGGTAATTTTACCCGATTTAGCAGTTTCCGATATACTAAAGACGGAAACGGGTCCCGCGACCAAACGGGGTGTCTAAACCGAGCTCTAATTTCACCACTTTAATTAAAATATAAGTAACAACTATTTTCGGGTCGTATGTGACCAAACTCATTTTTGAAAACATAAAGACGGTTAACCGTGCTAGGCACGCAAAACGAGAAAACAAACTAATGGTAATTTTGACTAAAGAACTCTAAGTGATATCACAATCTAAGTCCTGAGAAGTGTTTCGGGGTTAATATTGTCCCCGGTTCGTGTACGGTACTGGGTTAACAGTGTCCCCAGACGTACCGGTTAACACGAATTTAAGTTATATTAATAGAAATTGTGTAGTAACGACTTAGGGATCGTATTACAGATCCGGGCCGGTAGCTGTTCACAGTATTACATCTTGCTCACAAAAAAGGTGAGTTTCACGAGCCCCTTTTTATTGAACTGTTTTAAATATTTTCCCGGGGCGGAAAGCATGTTTTTATCAAAGTGTTTAAGTACATGCCGATCGCATGGAAATGAATGTATTTATATAATGTTTATTGTACGGGAATCGTACGGTAATGTATTAAGATGGTAATTGTCTGAGTTGCTAATATTGTAAGGCCCGAAACAGTGTTCTGGGTTAACAGTGTCCCCAGAGGTTATTAAATGTATTTCTGGGTTAACAGTGTCCCCAGAGGCTATTAAATGTATTTCTGGGTTAACAGTGTCCCCAGAGGTTATTAAATGTGTTTCTGGGTTAACAGTGTCCCCAGAGGTTATTAAATGTGTTTCTGGGTTAACAGAGTTTTCACTTGTAGGCTCAGCATAATTACATCATTAATTTATGATTATTAAAATGATTTGTCATGGTTTACTTAAATTAGTGAAACTCACCAACTGTTCGTAGTTGACCCGTTTTCTTTACATGCTTTCTAGGTACACCCAAATTGGAATGACTGATACGTGCTTGATGATGTGTGCTATTTTGTGGAAGCTTAAGAGTTTATATTTTGTATTAAACATGTTAACGTAATATTGGTAAAACTTATGTGATAACGCCTAGTCGGTAACGAAACTCGGAACAATGTAATACGTTTAAATTATTGTAGTGGTGTTTTCTTTATAAGCAATGCTGTTGATATCAGATGTGTCTGTTGCATCCCGTGTACGTTTCCGCTGCGGTTACGGGGTGTTACAGAACTTGGTATCAGAGCCATTGGTTATAAAGAATTAGGATGTCTTTAAAAGATACCTAAAATATAACCAGTAGCTCAACAAAATATAGGATCTGAATATCAACTAATAATTTATTGTGATGAGGTCTGGATGAACTTGGATGGACAAGTGAGTTATTATGGTCCGGAACATAATAACAGACTTGTCCGCACGAGGGAATTCAGGGGAAGTCACGGGGGACTTTAATAGGTAAAATTGGCAACATATGTGCAAATATATGATAATATTGTGTGTGGTCAAGTTGTATAAGTAAGTGTATATTAATTTGATTACGATTTACACTATGGAAAGAACTATATGTTTGTTAACTTGTGTGCAGGTTAGAATGTCAAGAACACCTAGTGTATCGATGGTGGAGGACCCGGATGAAGTCTACTCCGGGAACTCTGGGAGCCTCCCCGTATCATCCAGCTCTGAGCCTAGCGAGGCTAGTGTTAGGAGCTCTAGCCAGTCCTCCCCTGCCAGGATTGCTAGATCTCCTACCCCACCCGCACCACAGGCCGTCCCTATCCCTACCGGATTCGGACCCCGCCTCACGGCGCGGATCAGTGTTCCGCAGGTCCCACCTACCTCGCCCCCACCCAGACCTGCTACCCGCAGGGGCGAGTCCTCCCGCTCCCAGCCCGAGCCTGTGACTCCACCTGTGTGGGGTCTCCCTAGGCAGGAGAGGGACGCGGCGGCGTGGCTACGAGTGCTCACCGAACAGGTGAATGAGCACTCCGCCGCCTTGACGGTGGGGGTACAGAGGCGGATGTACCTAGGGGACTGCATACTGGACCACCAGTATGCGATTTCGCAGCTGAAGAGGGAGTGCTCATACTCCCAGTGGATGATCGGCCGGATGGAGACGCGGATCCGGGTTATGCTGGCTGTGATGGTGGTGTTGGTGGCGGTGTTGGTGGGTTTGGTATACCACCGTGTTTAGTTGTGTTAGGATGGGAGTAGACAGGGACCGCTTTTTGATACTCTGTGTAAGTAGTTAGTGGTGATGCTAACATAGAGTGAATCTTGGGTAGTTATAATACAACCACTGGCCCTTAGGGGGGTCTCTTTTGGGGTATATCGTTATAGATACTTTTGGGTATCATTCAAGCACTGACCCATTGAGGGTTATGTAGAGATGATGCCGACATAGGCCCCATGTAGGAAAACTTAACTTATGTAATGATGACAGGAAAAGTATGTGAACTGATATGGATGTAATATGTACTAATGTTTGATAATGAATGGAATGTTTGTTGTGTTTTATGATTGAAACTTGTATTAATTATATGTATTTTCTGATGATGTGTAGAATGGCACCAAAACGATCAGCTCAAATGTCGGAAGTAGATGTGAGCCGTTTGATTGCTCAACAGTTGGAGGCGGCGATACCGGATATAGTATCGCGCATCACCGCCAGTATTAATAATTCGACCAATCCAACCCCTCCGAGCAATCAAACGACCACCAATAATGACGGGGAACAAAATGTTAATCCTCCACAGAATGATAACACGATTCCGAGTAATGACGCACCGCCTAGGGTGGTCGTTACAGACAGTAATGGCCCTATACCTACGGTAGAGACGAACCGTACTGAACCGATTCGTGCATCCAGGGGATGTTCGATCAAAGACTTTATGTTGTGCAAACCTCTAGAGTTTAGCGGGTCTGAAGGACCAAATGGGTTGGTTAAGTGGATGGAGAAAATAGAATCCGTTGTGAATATCAGCAACTGCCCCGAGGATTGTGTTGTTAAGTATGCTACCTGCACATTCACGGACTATGCCTTGACATGGTGGAACACGATAGTGCAGACCCGGGGTCAGGCGGCGACAAACCGCATGACCTGGACAGAGCTCAAGGCTCTTGTACTGGAACATTTCTGCCCGAAAAACGAATTGCAAAAATTAGAAAATGAATTGTGGAACCTGGAGATGCAGGGGGCAGACCATTTGGGTTATACGAACCGGTTTAATGAGTTGTCGCGATTGGTACCATGGTTGGTCACCCCAGAGTCGAAGAGGGTTGAGCGTTATATTTGGGGGCTAACTCCATTTGTAAGGAGTATAGTCAATTCTGGGGGACACCAGACGTATGAGGGTGCGGTGACGCAAGCTGGTATCGTCACGTATGATTTCGTAAGGAGCGGGTCACTGAAGGTGGCGGGAGAGTCCGCTGGGGGAAAGCGGGGTACACATGACTATAGGATCCAGGAAAAGCAGCAAAATAAACGTGCTAGGCCCACTGCCCAGAACTACGCCTTGACTAGTTCAGGCGGAAGGCAATAACCGCAGAAGGGAACGTTTCCTAAGTGTGGGAAATGCGGTTACCACCATGGTGGCATGTGCAAAGAGGTGGTGTGCCACCGGTGCGGCAGGATTGGACACTACGCACCGAGTTGTAGAACAAATCTGAACAACCTGAACCGACAACCGCAACCTATCCGTGCGCAGCCATTTAGGACCCAATCAGCCGGACAACAAAACCCACAAGGAAATCAAGTGATGACCACCAGTCGTGCTTGCTTTGAATGCGGTGGCACAGATCACTTCAAGAGAAACTGTCCGAAGCTGAACCAGGGAGGAAATGGGCGGCAAACCGCGGGTCAGGCATCGTCGTCCAATCCGGCGCGAGGCCGAGCATTCGTGATGGGGGCGAACGAGGCACGCCAGGACCCCAGCGTAGTGACAGGTACATTCCTCGTCTCTGATCATTACGCTTCTGTATTATTTGATACAGGCGCCGATAGAAGTTTTGTTTCTGTTAAATTCCTATCGATTGCAAACCTTCCAATTAGTGAAACCATAGAACCTTACACCGTAGAAGTCGCTAACGGTAAAACCATGATAGTTAATCGGATAATTCGGAATTGCCCTTTTATTCTGAGCGAACAATCCTTTCTGATTGGCTTGTTACCGGTAGATTTGGGTAGTTTCGACGTGATAGTGGGAATGGATTGGTTAGCACGTAACAAGGTAGAAATAAACTGTGAAAAGAAAATCGTCAAGATCCGGGTGTCGGATGACGAAGAGGTATTAGTGCAGGGTGAGAAGTCGGGCAATATGATACCGTTTATATCCCACCTCAAGGTGTTAAAATATATACGCCAGAGATGCGTGGCATACCTAGCGAGCCTGACGGCCACGCATCCTGAGGAAAAACGGGTGGACGATATCCCAGTGGCACGCGAATTTCCACAAGTTTTCCCAGAGGAACTTCCTGGATTACCGCCAACCCGACAGGTCGAATTCAGAATCGATCTATTACCTCAAGCTGGCCCTGTTGCTAAGGCATCCTACCGACTTGCACCATCAGAGATGCAAGAATTATCCAACCAATTGCAAGAATTGTTGGATAAAGGATTTATACGTCCTAGTTATTCCCCTTGGGGTGCACCGGTACTATTCGTGAAAAAGAAGGACGGAAGCCTTAGAATGTGCATTGATTACAGGGAGCTGAACAAGTTGACAATCAAAAATAGGTATCCTCTCCCCCCGAATTGATGACCTGTTCGACCAACTACAAGGTGCGAGCTATTTCTCAAAAATTGATCTTAGATCGGGATACCATCAGGTTAGAATTCAGGAGGAGGATATCCCAAAAACCGCATTCCGGACTCGCTACGGCCATTACGAGTTCTTAGTTATGCCTTTCGGGCTAACAAATGCGCCAGCAGTGTTCATGGATCTCATGAATCGAGTCTGTAAACCCTACCTCGATAAATTCGTCATCGTGTTTATTGACGATATTTTGATATACTCGAAGAGTAAAGAAGAGCACGAGCAACACTTAAGATTAATTTTAGAGCTTCTAAAGCAGGAGAAGTTGTATGCAAAATTCTCCAAGTGTAACTTCTGGTTACAAGAAGTGCAATTCCTTGGTCACGTTATAAACCATCAAGGGATACACGTTGATCCAAGTAAGGTTGAAGCAGTTAAGAATTGGCAAGCGCCTAAATCGCCAAAGGAAATCTGCCAATTCTTAGGCTTAGCTGGATATTATCGTCGATTTATAGAGAACTTTTCCAGCATCGCCCAACCTTTAACCCTTCTGACCCAAAAAGATCGAAAGTATGAATGGGGTGAAGAACAGGAAACGGCGTTTCAAACGCTAAAACAAAGATTGGGCCAAGCGCCGATCTTAAGTCTCCCCGACGGAGACGATGGTTTTGTCGTGTATTGTGACGCATCCCGGAGAGGGTTAGGATGCGTGTTGATGCAAAATAATAAGGTTATAGCCTATGCTTCTCGACAGTTAAAAATACACGAGAAAAATTACACTACTCATGACTTAGAACTGGGAGCAGTTATCTTCGCACTTAAAATCTGGAGACATTATCTCTACGGTACAAAGTGCACCATCTTCACCGATCATAAAAGTTTGCAACACATATTCGATCAGAAAGAACTGAATATGAGGCAACGAAGATGGGTCGAGTTGTTAAGCGACTATGACTGTGACATCCGTTATCACCCCGGCAAGGCTAACGTCGTAGCCGATGCCCTGAGCAGGAAGGATCGGGTTAAACCATTGCGAGTGCGAGCGTTGGGGATGATAGTCCAGTCGAACCTTTCGGATTTTATTCGAGTCGCTCAACGCGAGGCGTTGAAAGAGGAACAAATGGAAAAAGAAGGACTTTACGGTAACGAGAAGAATTTCGAACAGCGCGTGGACGAAATTCTCTATTTCAAAAATCGGATTTAGATCCCGACCCTCCATGACCTTTGTGAATTAATCATGGACGAAGCGCATAAATCAAAATATTCCATACATCCGGGATCGGATAAGATGTACAAGGATGTGAAGGAGTTCTACTGGTGGTCGGGTATGAAAAAGGATATAGCCACATACGTCGGCAAGTGTACAACGTGTGCGAGGGTTAAGGCGGAGCACCAGAAACCCTCGGGAATGTTACAACAACCGGAAATTCCTGAATGGAAGTGGGAGCAGATCACGATGGATTTTGTAACACATCTCCCCAAGACGTCCCGAGGACATGATGCAATTTGGGTAGTCGTGGATCGATTAACCAAATCGGCACATTTTATTCCGATTAGAAATAACTATAACACCGAGAGACTTGCGCAGATTTATATAAATGAAATTGTGTCTCGTCATGGGATACCCATCTCAATCATCTCCGACCGAGATAGCCATTTCACCTCCAATCTTTGGCAAGCTGTACAAGAAGCGCTGGGAACGCGTATTAATCTAAGCACAGCCTACCACCCTCAGACCGACGGTCAGTCTGAGAGGACCATCCAAACACTGGAGGACTTGCTTCGTGCATGCGTACTGGATTTTAAGGGAAATTGGGATCAACATCTCCCACTCGTTGAATTTTCCTATAATAACAGTTACCATAGCAGTATAAAGGCAGCGCCTTACGAAGCATTGTATGGTCGGAAGTGCCGATCACCACTCTGTTGGACTGAAGTCGGCGACACTCAGGTTATTAGATCGGACCTGGTTCAGGAAACGACCAGCAAAATCCTTGAAATTCGGAACAACCTGAAGGCCGCGCGGGATCGACAGAAGAGTTATGCCGATACCCGTAGAAAACCGTTATCATTTGAGAAAGGTGATAAAGTGTATTTGAAAGTATCACCTTGGAAAGGAGTAGTCAGATTTGGAAAGGCGGGGAAGTTGGCCCCTAGATACATTGGACCATTCGACATTACTGCAAAAATCGGTCCTGTAGCATACCGATTAGAACTGCCTGAAGAACTGAGTGCAGTTCACAACGTGTTTCACGTGTCGAACTTGAAAAGGTGTATGTCGGATGAGACATCGGTGTTACCTTTAGAGGGTGTCCAAATAAATGATAAGCTCAACATTGTAGAGGAGCCCATAGAAATAGTAGACGGGAAAATCAAGCAACTTAGACACAATAAGATCTCGTTGGTCAAAGTTAGATGGAACTCGCAACGAGGCCCAGAATATACATGGGAACGAAAAGACGAATTTCGGAAGAAATACCCCCACCTATTTCCTCAAAAGGAAGTAGTTGACGCGTAAAATTTCGAGGACGAAATTTTTATAACGGGGGGAGAATGTAACGATTCCGGCAAATTCAGGTATACCCTAGCCGGAATATACTATTTACGTGTTATTTAATACCGAATATATGAATTATAATGTGTTTATACGAGTATATAAGATTCACAGTACGAATTATACTCGAATGTATAGCTAGTCGTATTGGAATTATGATTAACCGATGAACGGTTATTGAAACCCGAACGAATCGGGGATTACATTATAGACGAAATATATGATGTTTAGTAAGGTTTACGAAGTATTAAGGCTACGGGATAAGTGAATTAAAGCACAGAAAAAGGATTTCGATTTATTGGTACGTCGGTACGATAAACGAAACCTTTAACATCAAACCAAGCAAGAGAAGATCGATCAAGCCGAAAAAGATGCACAATGACCGACAATATGATGTGTTGAGTCAATAAATGTCATGGTTTAAGTTTTTAAATTTTTTTAATCGGTTTTATATAAATTTTATTTTTAAGCCGAAAAACGACCGTTTTAGCCTCGTTTTAAGCCGAATTAAGTGTTTAACCGAAAAACGAACTGAACCAGATTATCCACAACATTATCCGGATTACACAATCCAAATGTGTGGCCAAGGTTTGAGATGTGGCCCCCCCCCCACACCATACATGGACCGATCGGTCCATGTGGTGCATACACACATTTCATTTTCTTTTTTCTAAACTCCCAACTCCATATTTCTCTCCATCCTCCACACATTCAACCAAAAACCCTTGATTTTTAAGAAGATCCATAAGGTATAAACATGTTATTATGGTTTAATCTTGGTTTTTAATTCCAAAATCTTGAGAAAATGAGGTTTCAAGTGAAAAATGGGTGAAAACCCGAGATGAAACCGATTCTTGCATGATCAAGTGATGTATACAAGTTATACAAGGGATCTTGGTCCAAGAAAGGAGTTAAAAGAGTCAAAAACTAATTTTTACGGTTAAAATCTTTGTTTTGATGTCTTAACCGAAACCATGAAAGAAATGGCTTGATTGTGGGTATAACTTGCTTGGTGTGGTGTTGTTGTGCTTGTAGGTGTTGTATCTAGTTGCTAGCAAAGGCTAGAAAGCAAGATCTTTGCGATCTAAAGCTAGAAACACAAGGTAGTTCGGTTTTTCGTATGATTTGTAAGATTTGGACAGATTGTGGTAGACTTAGATTTGAGTCACGAAATTTCACAGAGATGATCTACACATGAAAATATGAGATCTGTTAAATTTTGGTAATTTTTGGATAAAGGATGAATATTTGGTGAATTTAATGCTCGGTTTTGGCTAAAAATGGTGAAAAATAGCTAAACATCATGAAAAATTCTGGAAAAATTTAGATAAGCTTTTTATAACATATAAAGGTCACACACAAAATTTCAGGTCCATTGGAGAAGTCTAAGTAGGCTTTTCGGTAAAACGAGTTCTAGGGTTTTCTAGCTCGGTTTTGGTGAAAATGGCATGAAAACTGAGTTTTTGGTTCTGTAATAATTACTGGGAACTATATGGATGGCAGGAGTCATCCCAGAAAAATTTGGGATTTTTCTAAGGTCGTTTGGTATTTTCGATATATTTGGTGTTTAAATGACGTTTAAAAATTGATAAATAAATGTTAAATATAAAAATTAATTCTGGAAATATTTTTATAAAATTCCTTACTGTCAAAAACTGATTTGTGCAAAATTTCAAGATCCGAGACTAAACGGATAATTATTTGTGCTAAACAGAACATAAAAACAAACTTTTAAAGCTTAAAACGCGTAAACCGGTAAAGTTCGCCTAAGCGAGCTGACTGGTGTATAAAAACCCTAAAAATGGACTATTTTCATGAAACTAAGTTAATCAAGTAAAATTAAATCATCCGAAAGTAATTCGGATGATTTGGGTAATTTTACCCGATTTAGCAGTTTCCGGTATACTAAAGACGGAAACGGGCCCCGCGACCAAACGGGGTGTCTAAACCGAGCCCTAATTTCACCACTTTAATTAAAATATAAGTAACAACTATTTTCGGGTCGTATGTGACCAAACTCATTTTTGAAAACATAAAGACGGTTAACCGTGCTAGGCACGCAAAACGAGAAAACAAACTAATGGTAATTTTGACTAAAGAACTCTAAGTGATATCACAATCTAAGTCCTGAGAAGTGTTTCGGGTTAACATTGTCCCCGGATCGTGTACGGTACTGGGTTAACAGTGTCCCCAGACGTACCGGTTAACACGAATTTAAGTTATATTAATAGAAATTGTGTAGTAACGACTTAGGGATCGTATTACAGATCCGGGCCGGTAGCTGTTCACAGTATTACATCTTGCTCACAAAAAAGGTGAGTTTCACGAGCCCCTTTTTATTGAACTGTTTTAAATATTTTCCCGGGGCGGAAAGCATGTTTTTATCAAAGTGTTTAAGTACATGCCGATCGCATGGAAATGAATGTATTTATATAATGTTTATTGTACGGGAATCGTACGGTAATGTATTAAGATGGTAATTGTCTGAGTTGCTAATATTGTAAGGCCCGAAACAGTGTTCTGGGTTAACAGTGTCCCCAGATGTTATTAAATGTATTTCTGGGTTAACAGTGTCCCCAGAGGCTATTAAATGTATTTCTGGGTTAACAGTGTCCCCAGAGGTTATTAAATGTGTTTCTGGGTTAACAGTGTCCCCAGAGGTTATTAAATGTGTTTCTGGGTTAACAGAGTTTTCACTTGTAGGCTCAGCATAATTACATCATTAATTTATGATTATTAAAATGATTTGTCATGGTTTACTTAAATTAGTGAAACTCACCAACTATTCGTAGTTGACCCGTTTTCTTTACATGCTTTCTAGGTACACCCAAATTGGAATGAGTGATACGTGCTTGATGATGTGTGCTATTTTGTGGAAGCTTAAGAGTTTATATTTTGTATTAAACATGTTAACGTAATATTGGTAAAACTTATGTGATAACGCCTAGTCGGTAACGAAACTCGGAACAATGTAATACGTTTAAATTATTGTAGTGGTATTTTCTTTATAAGCAATGCTGTTGATATCAGATGTGTCTGTTGCATCCCGTGTACGTTTCTGCTGCGGTTACGGGGTGTTACATTTTCAGGCTCGTTATTGTGATATCAACGGATTCAAGACATCAAGGTTTAGTGGTGGTGTTAATTTCCGGCAGATTTCTGATCGGAGAAGAAGAAAGACCGCATTTTTGGGAAAAGATTGATATTGTTTTGGAAACAAATCAAAATCCCACTTTCTCGGGAGTTTGTTACAAGTCAGTTGAAGAATTCTTTGGTTTTCGGCCACTGTTGGTTTTCGGCAACCATCAGTTCTCGGCAATCAATAGTTTTCGTCCACTATAGTTCTCGGTAATCTTGGTTCTCGGCTCATAACAGTTCTCGGTCAAGTTTTGGTCATCTTTGTGGTTTTCGGAGATTTCTTTGGGTCAAACTTGAGTTCTCGGTCAAAGACTTGTGTTTTCGGTCAAGGTTTGGTCAACACCAGCGTTTTCGGTCAACGGTCAAAGACTTGAGTTTTCGGTCAAAATTTGGTCATCATCTGTGTTCTCGGTCAACTTGTTTCAACGTATTATCAGCCCAGTCTATTGGTTTGGGCTTGTTATTCTTGGACTTGGATTATTGGACTTAATTTAATTGAACTAATTTGAAATGGCCCAGTTAACTAACACTAGTAACTCAACCAACTCGTCACTTCATCAGGCTCTAGACTCTATCATGGGAACTGCCACTCGTATACCCCGTTTATTGTCCCATGAGGGGTTCAGTGAATGGAAATTCCGTTTTGAACACTATGCCAAGATGAAATATTCAAATATTTGGAAAAGCATTGTGAGGGGACCTCAAAGGATCACCTATCAAAGGGAGGGTTCAGACGAGGTTCTTGTGAAACCAGTTGCTCAATATAATGATGATGATTTTGCCAAAGTTGAGGAAGATGAGAAAGCTCTTTCCACTCTAACCATGGCACTCTCACCTGAGATTTCTCTTCAGTTTAAAGAACTCCAATCTGCTAAGGAGTTGTGGGCTGCAATGATAGAAGTTTATGAGGGAAATGAGGATATGAAGAGAAGTCGCCAAGATCTGCTGTGACAAAAGTTTAATATGTTTAATCATGTTTTGGGAGAGACACTGGAATCAGTGCAGTTATCAAAAAGATTTATATCTCTCGTAACTGAAATGAGAACTGCAGGAATTTTTCTGCAAACCTCAGAAATTAACAACAAGTTGGTGAACTCTCTGCCGAAAAATTGGGATATGAATGTTGCAGTTATCAAAAAGACCAAGGATCTTAACAGAATGAGTATGACTGAAATGATAGCCACTATTAAAGCCTGTGATATGGATGATAAACAGCGGGCAATAAATCACGCTAGTTCTTACAGTGCTGCGGGATATAACGTTGCTTCTAACAGTGCTCTTATGTCTGAAGATAGCTTCTCACTATTCAAGTCTACTCAACAACCACCACAGGGAAACTTCCAGATGTTTTCATCTACTCTAGGTCAATCATCATCATCCAATTCGCCCAATCCAGCTCCAGCATTTTTCACCAAATCTGGTCAGTCTACAAATGATTCCGGTAAAACCACTCCCAATCAGAACTTCAGCCAGATTCCCACAATACCAAAAGAAACTCAAGAGAATATAGCTCTAATGGCGGGATTTATTAACTGTTATCATGCTTTTCTGGCCAGAGATTTGGTTCAACGTGGTTGCTGCTGAACTAGATTAGATTCATCCCGATGATGTTGAAGAAATGGATATCTCGTGGCAAATTGCAATGGCAGTTTTCTGTGCCAAAAAGTTTACTAAAAGGACGGGTAGAAATAATTGGAACATGCCTAATAACCAAAAGGCGGGTTTTAACAAAGAGACTCTCAGGTGCTACAATTTTCATGAGCCGGGTCATTTCGCTCGTGAATGCACTAACCCAGCTAAAGATTGAAATACTGAAAGGGCACTGGTTCCAGTTGGAAGTACACGAGGTGAGGCTGGAGGTAGTTCGGGTAATGGTGAAAATTGCTGAGTTAACTGCTAAACTGGAAGCCTCCAAGTTAGAAATTTTAAATCTAATTAGCAAGTTTGAAAAGGCTGAATTTAATTTTAAAAAATTCGATGGCTCCAGTAAGGTTGTCAACTCAATGATTGAAAATCAACTGTGGTGGAAAGAAAATGAAGGTGAAGGAATAGGATTCAGTCAAATTCCCCCTCCATATAATCACAATTATGTTCCTACTCCTGTCACCAAAAAACAGGAAGAAAAGTTAAAGGACATGAAGTATGGTAAACAAGACAAAGGTGATGAAACCAGCTCTGCTGATGCTGGTTCGTCTACTTCAGATATGAACGATTCTAATGTATCTACTTCATGTGCAGAAAGAGTAATTGTGAAGGAATGGACTGATGAGGATGTCGACCCTTGTTTTGATTTTGATAATAATACTGTTTCTGATGTTTCTTTAAAGCTTCTTGTTTTGAATTCTGTTATTTCGACTGTTTGTGTGGGTTCTGTTTTGAAGAGCAAGGATTCTTGTGTGGTTGATTCGGTTGAAACTTTGAACTCTATTAATGTGGTTTCTAATAAAACTAAAAATTCAAAAATTTCAAAAACATCAAACAAAAAATATGTTGCACCTAAATTTGTCAAAGAGGGATGCTCTAATGACAAACAAGGTGATAAGTTAAAAGGGGAGATCATGAGTTCTCACAAACTGAAGCAGACTGGTCCACACAACCAGTCCAGACAAGGAGTTGCCAAAAATGATTTTTTCATAAAACGTCAAACCTGTTTTAATTGTGGCACTCCTGGTCATATTGCCAGAAATTTTCCACATCGTCCGTATGTTCCTTACTACAGATTTTATCAAAGGAAAATGCCATACATGCCCCATAACGCGTACAGGCAAGGATTCAAGCATTATCAAGCTAGTTCCTTTGACGATGATTGGAATCGTAACAAATCTGGCAGGTTTAGTCCTCATCAGACCAAATCTAGATTATCACCCGATTCTAACATGTCCAACAGAAATTGCAGAAACGGTGTTTCAAGTTCAAATTCTCACATGAACACTAAGGCTAGACCAAAACAGGAAAAGAAGACCGACTCGTCTCCATCTACATCTAAAACACCGACAATTATGACAACCATTCGAACCTATAATTCCAAATCATACAGACATAAATGGTTGCCCAAATCTCCGGCGAAAGTGTCTACTCATTCCATTTTTGATGATCAAAAGGATATGTCATGGCAATCCGTGATAACGGTAGATGAGTCAGGGTCACCCAGTGTCAGTATGGAGTGGGTACCAAAAACTAACTAATCCCGCACTTTGTGCAGGGACAGCTATGGAGGAATATCATCAGACCTTGGTATTTTGATAGTGGCTGTTCCAAACACATGACAGGGGACATTACCCAGCTGCACAACATTCAAACATTTAATGGCGGGTATGTGTGTTTTGCGGGAGGAGAGAAAGGAAAGATCACTCAGAATGGTACTGTAAGTAACGGTGTTTTAAAGTTTGAAAATGTTAATTTAGTTCCAGAATTGAAGCACAGTCTTTTGAGCGTATCACAAATTTGTGACAAAGATTTTTCAACTCATTTTACTATAAAGGAGTGCTTAATTCTGAAAACTGGTATAATTATACCAGAAGATTGGATTCTTGTTCGATCACAACGAAAAGATAATGCTTATATGATCGACATGAACAAAAATGTTCCTGACGAAATAACCTGTATTTTCAAAAGTGTCAGAACATAATGCAATGCTTTGGCATCGTCGGCTCGGTCATGCTAATACATTATATCTAAATCGTCTTGCTAAAAATAATTTAGTGCGTGGTTTACCAATCAAGGTTTTTGTGACTGTTGAAAAGTGTGTGGCTTGTGCTTTGGGTAAACATCATCGAAAATCTCACAAGCCAAAATTGTTTAATACCATATTTTCTGTTTTTCAACTACTTCATATGGATCTTTTCGAGCCAGTTCATGTTCTGAGTCTGTCTCGTAGCTCTTATTGTCTTGTTATTACTGATGATTACTCACGTTTTACATGGGTATTTTTCTTGTCAAATAAGAGTGAAACTGCAGATCTAATCAAGAAGTTCGTTGTGCTCGTGGAAAATCAGTTGAATCTAAAGCTGAAGGGAATCCGTTGTGACAATGGAACAGAGTTCAAGAATGCGACTTTGAATCATTTTTGTTCAGAAAAGGGGGTGCTCCGTCAATACAGCGCCCCATGAACACCTTAACAAAATGGTGTAGCTGAAAGAATAAACATAACTCTAATCGAAGCTGCAAGAACAAAATTGTGTGACTCCAAACTGCCACTGTTCTTTTGGGCAGAAGCTGTTAACATGGCTTGCTATGTTCAGAATCGGGTGATAATCAACAAATCCAAGATGAAGACACCATATGAGATTGTTTACGGTCATCAACCCACTGTTGCACACTTCAGAGCCTTTGGTTGTCCTTGCACCTTACTGAACCTCAAAACCACTCCAAAGTTTAGGGCTGCAGCCGATGAGTGCTACTTTGTTGGGTATGCGGGAAATACAGCTTACAGGATCTACAACAAGTCCACCAAACAGATTTTAGAGTCTTATGAGGTTCGTTGGTTGGAAGAAAATGAAACTGATGCTCGTGTTGGTCCCGATTGGTTATTTGACTACAATGAATTTTTCAAACCATTCAATGTGTTTCCAGTCATCAGCACCGAACCTCCATGTGGTCCCATAGTGGAAGCTACAAAGGAGAATCCACAGACTGTATCTCATATTTCTCCATTAATTGATGATGATGTTACAGATTTGAATACCGCTTCACCTGCCACTGTCACTCAGTCCAACAAAATTTCAGAACCAGAATGCTCGCCAAACATGACTGAAAATGCAACTGATGTTGAGGGGGAGAGTTCTATTCGTCAGATCTTCGGGAGCACGTTGTTTCCCGATGACATTCCAAATGAATATGTCGCCAGCACCTCGTACTCTCACAGCACGGCGACATCTGGATGGAAAACCCGTCTTGTTGATGATATTGAGAACTTGTCAAATTTACAATCTACCGCTGATGTCTCTGATCAGTTAATTCCATCAAGAATTCAGAAAGATCATCCGATTGAAAATGTCATAGGTCCGTTTGAAGCTGGAGTGTCCACCAGAAGCCTAATAGGACACATAAACAGTTGCATGTTTTCATGTTTCATCTCTCAGATTGAGCCTAAAAATGTAGAAATGGCTCTTCAAGAACCAAGTTGGGTTGATTCTATGCATGAAGAATTGAATCAGTTTGATAAGTTGAAGGTCTGGATATTGATTAAACTGCCAGAAGGAAAGAAAGCTCTTGATACTAGATGGGTTTTCATAAACAAGCAAGATGACACCGGGGTTATTGTTCGTAATAAGGCACGATTGGTAGTTTGGGGCTTTCGTCAGGTTGAGGGGTTAGATTACACTGAAGTCAATGCCCCAGTGGCTAGACTTGAGGCTATTCGAATTTTTCTGGCATATGCTTCATTCATGGGTTTCACAGTGTATCAGATGGACGTCAAGACTGAGTTTTTGTATGGTGAAGTCAAAGAGGAGATTTATGTTGCTCAGCCACCAGGTTTTGTTAACTCCAAGAAACCAGATCACGTTTACAGACTGGACAAGGCTTTGTACGGGTTACACCAAGCTCCTCGAGCGTGGTACGCTACGTTGACCAAGCATCTTCTTGATCATGGGTACAAGCGTGGAACCATCGATCAAACCTTGTTTCGGAAAACTGTCGGAAAGGATTTGATCCTATTCCATATTTATGTTGATGACATCATCTTTGGATCCACCAGCACTGAGTTGTGTACAGAATTTGAGGGTGTAATGAAGAAGAGGTTTGAAATGAGTTCGTTGGGTGAGATGACAACATTTTTGGGGCTACAGGTTCGTCAAAGCTCAGAAGGAATTTTACTACATCAAGGGAAGTACGTTGAGGATATGTTAGTAAAGTTCGAATTTCAAGATTCAAAGAGTGCCAACACTCCCATGGCGGAAAGACCACCGCTGTCCTCGGATCCTGATGGGAGTCCAGTAGATCAAACGTACTATGGATCGATGATCGGGTCTCTAATGTATCTAACAGCAAGTCGTCCTGACATTTTGTTTGCAGTCTACCAGTGTGCTCGTTTCCAGGCTAATCCTAAACTCTCTCATTTAATTGCTGTTAAACGTATTTTTAGATATCTGAAGGGACAACCAAAGTTAGGCCTTTGGTATCCCAAACAATCAGAATTTGATTTTTATGCTTTTGCTTATAGCAATTATGGTGGAGATGACATTGACAGAAAATCCACATCAGCTGGTTGCCAGTTCCTAGGAGACCGTCTCATCTCATGGTAGTGCAAGAAACAACAGACGGTATCTACTTCGACTGCCGAAGCGGAGAATGTTGTTGCATCTGCTTGCTGCTCACAGGTTATCTGGATGCAAACCCAACTGCTGGATTACGGTTTGGAATCTTGACACTCCTATTTTTTGTGATAATCATGCGGCCATTGTCATTGTGAAAAATCATGTTCAACACTCTAAAACCAAGCACATCGACATTAAAATTCATTTTATTCATGACTGTTTCGTTCGGAAATTAATTCACCTTGAACAAGTCCACATTGACAACAATGTGGCCGAGTTATTTACAAAACCGGTCGGAACAGCAAAATTTAATGTGCTTGTGGGTTTTCTTAAAATGCTTCGTTTCAAGGATTGAGTCTTTTGGGTATAAATTTGTACATTTCTGTTATTCTTGTACAAATTTAGGGGGAGAAAAATCAGAAAAAAATATAGTGTGTGTGCGTTTTTATTAAAAAAATAAAAAAAAATACAAAATTTTCAAGATTGATTCTCGCTTAAAATTATGTCTATTGCTCAAGTTTGAAGGACATATATTCGTATATGGTTGGTCCGGTGTTCTACTTGTAGTTTCACAGGATAGCCATTTACTCAACGACTGAAAGCACCGGGGGCGATTATGATGTGTTTTGTGTTTTGTATTCTTTCACTTAAAATTATGTCGGTAACTTTGAGTTGGAAGGACACATATTTCATACATGTGTGGTCCGGTTAACCACTTGTGGTCATACAGGATAGCCATTTACCTGAAGGCTTAATAGTGACCGGGGTGACTGAATCCTTAACACGCGTGTTTTATGTAACTCCATGGGAAATGATATTACTATTCAGTTAACAGCTTTTTAGAAGCCTTAAAATATTTTCAAATGAAAATTGATCCAACCTTTGGAAAGTGATAGATAAATTGTTTATGTATGCCTAACGGGTGAAGTTATTAAGCTTAAAAGGCTCTAGAACAGTCATTGATATTGTATGGTAGCTTTCCATGGTGCGTAAAAGTTGAAGTGATATAAACTAAATTTGCTAAACTTAATGTGGAGAGTCATTTTGAAGACAGGTGCATGTCTCCAGATACATCTCTCCGAATGATAGGCAGAAAAGCAATTAACCAGTCATACACGAGCCCTTTGGCTTGACTAATGCACCCACAGTGTTTATGGACCTCATGAATCGCATCTGCAAACCGTACATTGACAAATTCATCAATGTTTTTATTGATGACATTTTAATCTATTCAAGAACCAAGACCGAGCATGAGCAACATCTTCGTCTCACTTTGGAACTGTTGAAGAAAGAACAACTTTATGCTAAATTTTTGAAATATGAATTTTTGCTTCGCGAAGTTCAATTTTTGGGTCATGTTATTAACAATAAAGGCATACACGTGGATCCCGCAAAAATTACAGCCATCAAGAATTGGGAAGCTCCAAAAACCTCAAAAATCCGTTCCTTCCTTGGTTTAGCTGGTTATTATCGTCGATTCATCTCAAATTTCTCAAAAATAACCTTACCTCTCACCACCTTAACTCAAAAAGGCAAGCCGTTCATTTGGGAACAACAGCAAGAAGACACATTCCAAACCCTCAAACAAAAACTTTGTAACGCACCCATCTTAACCCTTCCCGATGGAAACGATGATTTCGTTGTCTATTGTGATGCTTCAAATCAAGGTCTCGGTTGTATACTCATGCAACGAGGCAAAGGCATAGCCTATGCCTCTCGTCAACTCAAGATCCATGAAAAGAACTACACCACTCACGATCTTGAGTTAGATGCGGTGATTTTCGCTCTTAAAATTTGGAGACACTACCTTTATGGAACTAAATGTGTCATCTATACCGATCACAAAAGCTTGCAACACATACTCACCCAAAAAGAACTCAACTCGAGGCAACGACGTTGGGTTGAGTTACTCAATGACTATGATTGCGAAATTCGCTACCATCCCGGGAAAGCGAATGATGTGGCCGACGCCCTAAGCCAAAAGGATAGAGTTAAACCCTCTCGTATTCGGGCCATGGAAATGATTATTCACAATAGCCTTAATGACCAAATTCTTTAAGCTCAAGCCCAAGTGATAGCCCAAAACAATCTCAAGGCCGAATTGGATTGTGGAGCCAAAAAACAATTTGAAACTAAGTCCGATGGAGTTCTTTACTTCATGGGACACATATGGATTCCAAATTCTGAAGACCTTTGAAATCTTATCCTTGATGAAGCACACAAAACTCGATACTCGATCCATCCGGGAGCCGATAAAATTCACCACGATCTTAGGGAATTCTATTGGTGGCCTGGTATGAAGAAGGATATAGCCTTGTATGTTGGGAAGTGTCTCACTTGCTCAAAAGTCAAAGCTGAACATCGAAAGCCCTCGGGTTTGCTTCAATAACCCGATATTCCTCTATGAAAGTGGGATCAAATTTCCATGGATTTCATCACTAAACTACCAAAAACCACTCGTAAGCATGATTCTATTTGGGTTACAGTCGATCGTCTCTCCAAATCAGCTCATTTCATCCCTGTTAGTGAAGCCTACAATATGGAGAGGTTGTCTCAAATTTACATCAACGAAATCGTGACACGTCATGGTGTTCCCTTATCCATAATCTCTGACCGAGACAGTCAATTTACCTCCAACTTTTGGCAATCCCTTCAAAAGCTTTGGGGACTCGTGTGGATCTTAGCACAGCCTATCATCCCCAAACAGATGGTCAAACCGAAAGAACCATCCAAACCTTGGAAGACATGCTTCGTTCTTGCATAATCGAGTTTGGAGGAAATTGGGATGATCACCTACCTCTCATTGAATTTTCCTATAATAACAGCTACCACACTAGCATCAAATGTGCTCCTTTTGAGGTTTTGTATGGTAGGAAATGTCGAACACCTGTGTGTTGAACCAAGATTGGTGACTCACGAGTTATTGGTCCCGAAATCGTCCAAGCAACCTCCGACAAGATTGCTATCATTCGAGAAAGACTTAAGGCCGCTCGTGATCGACAAAAGAGTTATGCTGACAATCGAAGGAAACCACTTGAGTTTCAAGTTGGCGACCAAGTCTTACTCAAAGTTTCCCCCTAGAAAGGCATTGTCCGATTTGGGAAAAAGGGAAAGCTTGCTCCTAGGTATGTTGGACCTTTTGAGATTCTTGATAGGATTGGTCCAGTGACATAGAAACTCAAACTACCTCAGGAATTGTGCGGTATTCATGAAACTTTCCATGTTTCTAACCTCAAGAAATGCTTATCCGATGACACTCAGCCTATTCCCCTTGAAGATATAAGCATTGATCATAAAGTTCACTTTGTTGATAAACCTATAGAAATCGTGGATCGTGATGTCAAGAAACTCAAGCGAAGTCGAATCCGTCTAGTGAAAGTCAAGTGGAACAATAAGCAAGGACCCCGGTTTACTTGGGAACTTGAAGATAAAATGAAACAGAAGTACCCACATCTTTTCAATCGGAACCATACTCCACTATTTAATTTCGGGACGAAATTCCCTTAAGTGGGGGAGACTGTAACATCTACGGATTTTACTTGTTAATAAACGATAGTTTTTCTACTCATTTAATAATTTTATCGTATTCATTTCATTGTCTACATTTATTATTGTTGAATTATATGTTATTTATTAAATAACATTAACTTTGTTTGCGTAATTATATGATCATAATCTCATTTCATCATAAACATGCTTAATCGTTAATATGACACGTTGAACCGGAATAACTAGATTAATATTTTATAACATTTAGCAAAATATTTTGTTATTATTACTTTTATCCTAAGTAATTAAATTGATCATGTGGTTAAAAGATGAACATTCTAAAACCTTCTACCTTAACCTTGTTCCACAAGTAAGTTTATCCATTAATGTAATTTAAAAAAAAAGAATAAAAAAAAGAAAACAAATTAAAGTGTCGTGCACTTTTGAAAACAATACATATTATTATTTTTATTTTATTTTATCATTATCAATAATATCATTAATATTAGTTTATCACTTAATCTTTAAACAAGTTATATCTCTATCTAAATCGTATTCAAACCTCCTTACCTCCACTATTAATGGAGGCTTTCATTCTCATTATTTTTCACACCAAATCTCATTCTCTCTTTTCTCTCTAAGAATAAACAAGTAAGTCTTATAATTATTTTGTTTTTCATTGTTGTTTTTATACATTTTTGCTTTCTATTATGAATTTCTTATTGTTTGTTCTTATGTTCTTGAGTTTTCCTTTGAATCTTCATAGTTGTTCATATACTCTCACCATGAACATCATAAATTGTTAATAAAACCATTACATTTTTCTTTAAAGATTATGATGATCATGTTATTCCAAGAAATCACAATTATTTACTCAAGATTTTGGATCAAAAGTTTAATTTTTCCATGAACAGCTATGAATATGATTTTATGATCTTCAAAAACTTATAAATTATCATAACAATCATAAATTATAATATTTACATTTTAAACACTATACTTTCATAAATGTCAATAAATATCCTAAACTATAATATTTACAATTTAAACCCTATGCTTTCCTAAATGATAATAAATACACAAAACTATATGATATTACACTTTTAACCTTGTACTTTCTTATTAATCAAAATCATTCTAAAACATTTTGAGTTAGTATACAAATAGAGTATAAACCGGGTATGTATGTATCTAACAAGCAAACGGTTCTGTCTAAGGCAAGAGTTGCGTAAATAATCCCATTGGACCCGTGACTCTTACCTGGGAATCAACTTGCTGGAGGTCATGCTCTTGGTTTAGAATATTCTAGTATGCGACACTCTAACTAATTTAAAAATAAAACTAAATCTAGGGCATCCCGTGACAGGTTCAACTAACTCTTTCTCGTGTTCGTGCTCATCTATCAAACAAGGTGAGTTAATAGCCCCTTTTACATGTTTTTAAACGTTTTATACTTTGGGGTGGAAACATGCAACTTATTTATTTTGTGTTTTATAAATGCTATTTGATTCAAGCTTTTAATATTCATTGTGTGATCATTACGAGTATATACGTAATCGCATGTAAAACCATTAACTTGTTAAGACCGTGGTAGTATGATGATAGATCTATTGGCCCAACCCGCCCACTCAGGCCTCGGGTAGAGGCCTATGTGTTAAGAATCCGACGATCGTTAAACATTAATCATAATAGTCTAATCCACGATTAGACGACTCGTTAATCGTGTCAGAGGTTTGGTTGTAATCACTAAAGTATATAAAGTAACTTAACACATATAAAATGTTTTCAACATAATATATATTTTTCTATTTAAAAACCTATGTTATCACCAACTATTTTAGTTGACACTCTCGCATGTTTTTCGGGTAATGGAAATTAAGGAAGATTCTTGAAGTTTCATATAGGGGATGAGTCAGACTTATAAGTTTAATGATTAAATTGCTATGTCATGTTTTCTATTTGGATTATGTTTGGTTTTAACAACTTGTTGGTTTATTTTAATAATAGTTTTTACATTTAATACCATGTGCATGATTTCAATCTACGCACGCTCCGACGTTTCCGCCTTCGGCCGGGGGATGTGACAACAAGTTATGCACACGGATTCATGCTACAAGAAGACTTACGTCGCTCGTCGTATTCTATTTTATTTTATTTTATTTTATTTTTTGCATTGTATCGACTCTTCAAGAATTTTTTTATAGATTTTTTATGAATCATTAAAGTACTAGTTATTTAATCTCATTGCATTTCTATTTTTATTTTATGTGTCTCTCGGGTATAGTTTATCTTATCTCCTATACTTGATGTATGTTCTCTTATTCTTATCCGCCCTGATAAATTTGTCTTGTAATTTTATTCAAAAATTTTAATCCAAAGAATTTTTATCATCAAACATAATATATATATATATATATATATATATATATATATATTTATCGAAGGGTTGTTTTATGAAATTCATCATTTTGAATAACCAAACTATAAACTTTAGTTTATTTAAAGGATGACTCACTTATAACTCTTAACTTAAAATATTTCTATTTTACCATTGAAATTATATTTTCAAACGTTTGTAAACCCACACGATGAGACGAATCATGTGGACCATCCGACGATAAAAGTAATTATGGCCCGGAACATAATTATCAAAATCCTCGCATTGAAATCATGCTATGTGCAATTGTGTGACAGAATCTGGAACTGAAAGTAGTATTGGGTAACGGTACAAATATTAAGATGATAAGGACATGGTGGATATGTTGTTGTCACATCTTATATAAGTTCCCTTATTGGATTTTCATTCTGAGCGTTGCTTCGACTACTCAAAGTTCCATGTTAGTAAATTTTATCTAAATTTTTTTCCTTAATTTAATTCTTTTAACACTGTTTAGTATTAATTTTCCCTAATTTCGGGATGAAATTCTCAAAAGTAGGGGAGACTGTAACATCGCAGATTTTTCGTATTTAAATTCCTATTAGTTTACCTGACTCGGGAATATATTTCGAATCTTTTGTATTAATAGAAACTTGAATTTAATTGTA
The DNA here is from genome assembly GCF_021521415.1 of Bidens hawaiensis. NCBI lineage: Eukaryota > Viridiplantae > Streptophyta > Magnoliopsida > Asterales > Asteraceae > Bidens > Bidens hawaiensis. Next base: position 5,172 of record NW_027495417.1, on the reverse strand, counting down.
TTTAACTTTTTTTTAACTAATTTTATATTTTAATAACTTTTAAATTTGTCAAACAATGCTTAGAAACCTTTAAAATTGCTTAAAAATGCATTTTTGGAAGTACATGGACTAATTTTGCAAAATTTTCGCTGAACTGACCTAATTAGCGAAACTTAAGCCCCAAGAAATATCATATGATATATATAACATGTCCATACACATTCATTATTTTAGAGAAACGAATTTTATGTTTTAAATAAGTTGATTTCGTCATTAAACGAATATTTTTATTGCCTAAATGAGTTAATTGCCTAATAATCGAATTTAAGTTTTTAATATTTAAACCAACTATTCGCTAAACCCTAAAAACTACTGACTTCCAACCATACTCCCCATATCCCATGAAATTTCAATTCCCCATCGTTAAATTCTTAAAGATTTATTCGATTTCACTCAAGACTAGTTGAATTTGGTGTTCAAGACCTCGTTGACCACAGATTTCTCTTAGTTCCAACACTCGTTTGGGTAAGTTGTTGTAACATCCCGTTTTCTCGTTTCGGTTAATAAAATAAAATTATGAGTTATTACGAGTCGGGCTAGTGTTGGGTTAAATAGATATGGGTTATGGACTTGGATTAAATAGAAAGGAAGAAAAGACCATGGGCTTGAGCCCATGACCCATAGTATATAAACCAAACTTATGCATTAATCCATTCATTCCCACTAACTCTTACACCATCAAAAAGACACACTTAGCACTCTCTCACCCAACTTTCTCTCTCTAGCCGAAATCACTAAGAAACCCTAACATCAACACGAGGTAATGATAGTATGATATTGTATATATCCAAACCCGATAGATCTAGCCACGAAACGACGAGCTGACACCCTAAACCGTTAAAGTCACGAGATCTTGATAGAATAGGGTATAAAACGATCAAAATATGAGCTTAGGGGTCGCCCTAGCTTAGATATGGATCGAACGGGACGAAAAAACGGTGAAAAACGGTGTATAATGGGGTAAAAAACGTTTTTCCGGCCACCGCCCAGTTTTCCGGCACGGCGGCGCCAGAAAGACGGAGTCGGAAAGGCGGCGCGAGTATTTAGGGTTGTCAGAGATTGTTTCTGACATTCTCTGACCTAACCTAACCCTAATTCGTTACAAGAACATAACGAATTAACCCCCGGTTCATTATGCCAATTCGCTATGGAAGGATAAACGAAGTAGCTTCATTCGCTAATTAGATCGTTAAGCAATTCGTATGCCAAATCGTTAATGAAAGAATGAAGAACTAGCCCCAGTTCGTTAAGTCCAAATCATTATGAAGACTGGTTCGTTATAAGGGTTTAATTCGCTATGAAGTTCAGTTCGTTAACCAGACCAAACGAATGAGGTCCAATTCGTCAAAAGAACCAGTTTGTTATAATAGTCAATTCGTTATTAAGTAACGAATAGGTTAATTCGTTATGAACCCACTTCGCTAAGAACTGGGTAACGTACTAGAAGATTAATAAAATGACAGAAAAGTCCCTGGACTTAGATAAGAATGATTTAATTACAAAGACTCCCTTGAACTTTTTAAGTAAGCACATTAATAATAATTTAAAATCCTAATGAAAAATGCGTTAACCCTAGCCAGGGGCTCTACCCCTTGGCCCCGCTAGGGGCTGCCGCCTCTAGAACCCCGCTGCCAGGGGCGCTTCTTCCGGACCCCTATTCGTCGAGGGTAATATTTAAACTAGAAGCACGATATGGGTAGTGATAGTTAAATTGATACGTGTAATTGTTATACAGTTAGTCGTGCATAGCTCAATAAAGGAATAACCATAAATGGTGAACGTAACTGAGTTGAGGTGAGTTTCTAGCCCCATTCCTTGTTATGTTTTTGGGGTTGTGTGCATACTCAATGTGATTAGTTTATACACTTACTTGAAGTCGTAAGTGTATGCCTTACATGATTATGTATAAATGAATGCTTGACGGTGTGAACGATCTTCGTATATTGCATGTACCGCCAGGTGATAGTTTGAAGATATGAATGATATGTATATAAAGTATGAATGATTGCTTGTCGGTACGTGAACGATCTTCGGATATTGCACGTACTGTCAAGTTATAATGTTATGTCTGGAGGCTTCAAAGTTCAGCATCCTAGGTTGCGGGTAGCTATTGGCGTTGCTTCCTTATTCTTTTTCGACTTCAACTTCTGTTTGTTCCAAGTACCTTTTGTTGGTTTGCTTTTGCTCCACCATTTGCTTCCGGACTTGAGTGAACGGAGTAATGATATCATTGTTCGAAATCATGATAGGATCATCAACTTAAGTAGAAGGCGGGTAAGGAAAGCCAGTAGATGTATTCTTTGTTGAGTTATCCGGCCTTCTTGGGGGGGGGGGGGTAGGTGGCTCAATGGAAGGGAATGGCTCAAGCCACTTGCCCCACGGTGGGCACCAAACTGTTGTAGTCAAAAATTACACTTGGATTGTAACAACTCGGATTTTTAAATTAATATTTTAAATCCGTTACCTAACCCATTTTATGTTCGGGAAATTTTACCAAGAAATTATCGCGTTATTAGAGTACAAGGACTATTTTGCAAAATCTACATATTATAACCTCCAAACCCATTTACCCGTTACCAAACCCGTTTGTCTGACCTATATCGCGTACCCATGACCCGTTTAGTTTTCTTGAGCCTTAATTCTCGTTGCAAACTAGGAATCAAATCTTACATATTATTATACTTGCTTAATCGAGTTCACCAACGTAACAAATTAGGAAAACAAGATCGATATCGATATGAATTGATTATTTTAGCGATCCGACCTTAATCCTATTAGTGATATACATCATAGAGGCCATTATAATCCAATTAAACCTACACACACGACCCTCATAGCATCACCAATCTAATCAATTAAATTATCGTCGTTGCTTGATCCTGTTCTTGGTCGTTCGTTGGCCGGCTACTGTCTTTATCAATTAGCCATCTTTTAAGTATCGTTATATGTAATTAATTATATGGTTTTACTCGTCATCTTATTTGGATCATCAACCCTATGGTTAATCGGTCCATCCCTTAATGAATTGGGCGATTAGGAATCTAGGGTTCATATGGTTGAAGTGGGTTTGTGCCATATGTTCTTAATGTATATGTTCAAGTTTATAAACAACTAAACCCCTTAGCCTAGTGGCTAGGGGTATGCGTGTTAAGGCTGTTGGATTCGAACCACCCCCAGCCCGTGTTGAGTTTTTTTTTTATATAAATAATTCTCCTAAGTTATATATTAATCATTTATATCTTATTATTAATATTATATATATAATAAAAAATCAATATTTTTACAAAACCGACATATTAACTAGTTGTTTTCCGAACGTTGGTTAAAAACCATATATATATATATATATATATATATATATATATATATATTTGTATGTATGTATGTATATATTAGATTATCAAAATTTATAAAGGTTTTAATGTTTAAAAAGGGTTTTAATCTAAAATATGTGTTTAAAAATTTATTGTTAATTAACATATTAATATATAAATACAAGTTTAAATATTTTATAAAGATTTTATTTTGTATAAATATTATTATTATCAATTATTTGTTATCTTCAATACTAATATAAAAGAAATCGTTATTAATAATAAAAATATATATAAATACATTAAACGTACTTTTAGTTTAAAATAAACATTTAAAACAAATCTCTTCATATAATTTATCCAAAATTTTATAAATATTTATTTAAGTATTTTATTTATAGTTATAATTTTACATAATTAAAATATACTATTTATTAAATTAATAACTCAAAATAATAAAGTAATAATAAATCTATGTAATATTTAACTATCGCAAAAACTCACTCGATCATCAAATTCGATCTCTATCTAGATTTAGATTCGTTATTCAATTGGTATTTATTTTCCGCAATTATTGTAATTAGGATTTCTCGCCGGTAATTCCCGAAGAGTGTGATTTATCGTTTTCTTATCGAATCATCCCCACTTTGCTTAATTGCTAAGTTGAGTAATCACTCCCCCTTTTTACTTATTTTTAATTCTTTTTGGGGACATATGTGTATCTTATTTATTTACCTATTATATAATATTCACAACTATAATCCTTGTGTGTGTATCAGTTTAATGCCTAACTTTCTAGATGTTTATTTGCTTTATTTTACCGCATTCGGAGAGGTCCGTCATAATATTAGTATGATCATACGACCGTCGTAGTGGTCGGCATCCAATCACATGACAATGGTTTCACCGGCCACCAACTCATTGTAACCAACGCCTGATTCGTGTAACATCCTGAAATTTCCAAAATAATATTAATTATATTATTTATTAATGAAGGGAAGTTTACTCGGGTTATCGGGAAATAATTAAATAGAGGAGGGTTAGTATGGGTCGGGCTAGTGTTGGGTAATGGATATGGATTATGGACTTGGGTTAATAAGGAAGGAAGATGGACCATGGACTCAAGCCCATGATCCATAATTATATAAACCTTAAATCACCATTTAATCCTTCATTTCTCATATTCCATACACCACCAAAACACACATTTAGTTCTCTCTCATCCTACTCTCTCTATATCCGAAACCAAGAAGAAGAAGGAGAACTGATTTCCGACCCGAGGTAATGATAGTATGATGTTGTTTATACTCAACCCCGTTAGGTTTAGTCACGAAACGACGAGCCGACACCGTCAAACCGATGAAGTCACGAGATCCGGGTGGAATCGGGTATAAACCGAACCTAAGATGAGCTTAGGGGTCACCCTAGCTCAGATCTGGATCGAACGGGACGAAAAACGGTTAAAACAGTGATGGAATACGTTTTTCCGGCCACCGCACGGTTATTTCCGGCGCCGGAAAGGCGGCGCGGTTATTTAAGGATGTCAGAGAATGTCCTGACAAAACCTAACCCTAATTCGTTATGTAAGACAAACGAATCTAAGGTAATTCGTTAACGGAGGGTTGACGAACTAGCCTTAATTCGTTAAGCTGATTCGTTAATGGGGGATGACGAACTAGCTCTGGTTCGTAAAAGAATTAATAACGAATTAAACCTAATTTGTTAAGTAGTTCGCTACAGAAGGGCCAGTTGGTGATGATGACCGATTCGTTAAAGGTCCAATTCGTTAAGGGACCAGTTTGTTTGAAAAGTTCAATTC